>NC_067403.1:13458250-13508250 GCF_016432865.1 Antechinus flavipes | reverse complement strand
CGACTTTTTATTGTTCCATATGAATTTTGTTGTTATTTTTTCTAAATCATTAAAATATTTTCTTGGAAGTCTGATTGGTATAGCACTAAATAAATAGATTAGTTTAGGGAGTATTGTCATCTTTATTATATTTGCTCGGCCTATCCAAGAGCACTTAATATTTTTCCAATTATTTAAGTCTGACTTTATTTGTGTGAAAACTTTTTTGTAATTTTGCTCATATAATTCCTGACTTTCCTTTGGTAGGTAGATTCCCAAATATTTTATGCTATCAACAGTTATTTTGAATGGAATTTCTCTTTGTATCTCTTGCTCTTGGATTTTGTTGGTGGTGTATAAGAATGCTGAGGATTTATGGGGATTTATTTTGTATCCTGCTACTTTGCTAAAATTATGAATTATTTCTAATAGCTTTTTAGTAGAATCTCTGGGGTTTTCTAGGTATACCATCATATCATCTGCAAAGAGTGATAGTTTGGTTTCCTCATTGCCTACTCTAATTCCTTTAATCTCTTTCTCGACTCTTATTGCAGAGGCCAGTGTTTCTAATACAATATTGAATAATAATGGTGATAGTGGGCAACCTTGCTTCACTCCAGATCTTACCGGGAAAGGTTCCAGTTTTTCCCCATTGCATATGATGCTTACTGAAGGTTTAAAATATATGCTCCTAACTATTTTAAGGAAAAGTCCTTTTATTCCTATGCTCTCAAGTGTTTTTATTAGGAATGGCTGTTGGATTTTATCAAATGCTTTTTCTGCATCTATTGAAATGATCATATGGTTTTTGTTTGGTTGGTTGTTGATATAGTCAATTATGTTAATAGTTTTCCTAATATTGAACCAGCCCTGCATTCCTGGTATAAATCCTACTTGGTCATAGTGTATTATCCTGGGGATGATTTTCTGTAATCTTTTTGCTAATATTTTATTTAAGATTTTAGCATCAATATTCATTAGGGAGATTGGTCTATAATTTTCTTTCTCTGTTTTCAGCCTACCTGGTTTAGGTATCAGTACCATATCTGTGTCATAAAAGGAGTTTGGTAGGACTCCTTCAATCCCTACTTCTTCAAATAGTTTATTTAGCATTGGAGTTAATTGATCTTTAAATGTTTGATAGAATTCAGATGTAAATCCATCTGGTCCTGGGGTTTTTTTCTTAGGGAGTTGATTGATAGTTTGTTCTATTTCTTTTTCTGAGATAGGAGTGTTTAGGATATTTACTTCTTCCTCTGTTAGTTTAGGTAAGCTATATTTTTGGAGGTATTCTTCTATTTCATTTAAGTTGTCGAATTTATTGGCGTAAAGTTGGGCAAAGTAACTCCTAATTATTGCTCTAATTTCCTCTTCGTTAGTGGTGAGTTCTCCCTTTTCATTTTTAAGACTAACAATTTGATTTTCCTCTTTCCTTTTTTTAATCAGATTTACTAAGGGTTTGTCTATTTTGTTGGTTTTTTCATAGAACCAACTCTTAGTTTTATTAATCAATTCAATAGTTTTTTTACTTTCAATTTTATTGATCTCTCCTTTTATTTTTTGAATTTCAAGTTTAGTGTTTGATTGGGGGTTTTTAATTTGTTCCTTTTCTAGCATTTTTAGTTGCAAGCCCAATTCATTGACCTTCTCTTTCTCTATTTTATACAAATAGGCCTCTAGAGATATGAGATTTCCCCTTATTACCGCTTTGGCTGCATCCCATACATTTTGGTATGATGTCTCATTATTATCATTTTCTTGGATGAAGTTATTAATTATGTCTATAATTTGCTGTTTCACCCAATCATTCTTTAGTATGAGATTATTTAGTTTCCAATTATTTTTTGGTCTACTTTCCTGTGGCTTTTTATTGAATGTAATTTTCAATGCATCATGGTCTGAAAAGGATGCATTCACTATTTCTGCCTTACTGCATTTGAGTTTGAGGTTTTTATGTCCTAATATATGATCAATTTTTGTATAAGTTCCATGAACTGCTGAAAAGAAGGTGTACTCCTTTCTGTCCCCATTACATTTTCTCCAGAGATCTATCATATCTAATTTTTCTAGTATTCTATTTATCTCTTTGACTTCTTTCTTATTTATTTTGTGGTTTGATTTATCTAATTCTGAGAGTGCAAGGTTGAGATCTCCCACTATTATAGTTTTACTGTCTATTTCTTCTTGCAGCTCTCTTAATTTCTCTTTTAGGAATTTAGATGCTACACTACTTGGTGCATATATATTTAATATAGATACTTCTTCATTATTCATTCTACCCTTTAGCAAGATATAGTGCCCTTCCTTATCTCTTTTGATTAGATCAATTTTTGCTTTAGCTTGATCTGAGATCAGGATGGCTACCCCTGCTTTTTTGGCTTCACCTGAAGCATAGTAGATTTTGCTCCAACCTTTTACCTTTAACCTGCATGTATCACCCCGCTTCAGGTGTGTTTCCTGTATACAACATATTGTAGGATTCTGGCTTTTAATCCATTCTGCTAACCGCTTCCTCTTTATAGAGGAGTTTACCCCGTTCATATTTATGGTTAAAATGACCAATTCTGTATTACTTGCCATCTTGTTGACCCCGGTTTATGCTTTTCTCCCTTCTTACTCCCTTACCCCCTCCCTTACCCCCCTTCCCAGTATTAAGCTTGTGAGCTCCCCTTGCTTCTCACAGCCCTCCCTTTTTCAGTATCCCTCCCCTCCCCTTAGAGTTCCCCCCCCCCAACTTACCCCTTTCCCTCCCAGTTCCTGTATTCCCTTCCACTTAGCTTATTCCTTCCTTTTTCACTTTTCCCTTCTCACTTTTCAATGAGGTGGGAGAAGTTTCACCATAGATTGAATATGTCTAAAATTCTTCTCTTACTGCCAATTCTGAAAGCAGTAAAATACTCACTATTTTCATTCCTCTCCATTCTTTCTCTCAGATATACTAGGTTTTCTTTGCCTCTTCATGAAATGTAGTACCCCCACTTTCCCTTTTTTCTAGTACAATGTCCTTCCCTCAACTAGTTTCTAGAACAAGGTATACATGTATTTTTTATACATCTTTACAGCCGAAATATAGTTCCCAAGATTAATCTTTACCTTTTTAGATTTCTCTTGAGTTCTGTGCTTGTAGATCAAATTTTTTGTTAAGTTCTGGCTTTTTCATCAGAAATAGATGAAATTCGCTTATTTCGTTGAATGACCATCTTCTTCCCTGGAAAAAGATGCTCAATCTCGCTGGGTAAGTTATTTTTGGTTGCATACCAAGTTCCTTAGCCTTTCGGAATATCATATTCCAGGCCCTTCGATCCTTTAATGTGGATGCTGCCAGATCCTGGGTGATCCTTATTGTGGCTCCTTGATACTTGAATTGGGTTTTTCTAGCCGCTTGCAGTATTTTTTCCTTTGCCTGAGGGTTCTGGCATTTGGCCACTATATTCCTTGGTGTTTTGATTTTAGGATCCCTTTCAGTAGGGGATCGATGAATTCTTTCAATGTCTATTTTACCTTCTGTTTCTATGACTTCTGGGCAGTTCTCTTTGATAATTTCCTGGAAGATAGTGTTCAGGCTTTTTTTTTCATCATACTTTTCTGGAAGTCCGATGATTCTCAGGTTGTCTCTCCTGGATCTGTTTTCCAGGTCTGTTGTCTTCCCCAGAAGGTATTTCACATCCTTTTCCATTGTTTGATTTTTTTGGATTTGCTTGACTGATTCTTCTTGTCTCCTCGAGTCATTCAATTCCAATTGTTCGACCCTGATTTTCAGTGAGGTATTTTCTTCACTCACTTTTTTAAGATCTTTTTCTAATTGTCCAATTGAGTTCTTTTGTTCTGTGGAATTTTTTTCCATTTCGCCAATTTTGTTTTTTAGAGAGCTGTTTTCTGTTTCCAGTTCACTAATCCTATTTTTCAAGGATTTGGTTTCTTTATCCACTCTCTCTTTAACTGACTTCTCCAGGCTCTTTTGCCAAGCCTCCCTCTCCTTTTGCAGAGCCTCCCTCTCCTTTTCCCATTTTTCTTCTAGCTCCCTTGTGAGAGCCTTTTTAATTTCCTCCATGAGATTCATCTGTGCTGAGGGATATAAGGTCTCCTCCTTCGGGGATTCACCTGGGGACTGTTTGTTTTTAGTCTCCTCAGGGTTTGGAGTCTGCTCTTTATCTGTATAAAAGCTGTCCAGGGTTAAATTCTTTTTCAGTTTCTTGCTCATTCTGTCTATTTATCAAAGACAAACTTTCTTGACGAGTCTCAAGGATGGTTTCTCTTGGTAAGTAATTGTATGGTTTTTTTTTCAGTCGAGCATTAATTCAGAGGCATGAAATGAAATGAATAGTGAGAGAAAAACACGGAGATTACACAGAAGTGTATTTCCTCTCCGCCATCTTGGCCGGAAGTCCTCATGACAACATTATTCCTTGCACTCGTTTCTTTTCTGATTTTTTTCCCCCTTCCTCCCTCCACCCCCTCCCCTAGATGGCAAGCAGTCCTTTATATGTTGGATATGTTGCAGTATATCCTAGATACAATATATGTTTGCAGAACCGAACAGTTCTCTTGTTGCATAGGAAGAATTGGATTCAGAAGGTATAAATAACCCGGGAAGAAAAACTAAAATGCAGATAGTTCACATTTGTTTCCCAGTGTTCGTTCTTTGGGTGTAGCTGCTTATGTCCGTCATTTAGCAATTAAAACTTAGGTCTCTTTGTCAAAGAAATCCACTTCCATCAAAATATGTCCTCATACAATATCGTTGTCGAAGTGTAAAATGATCTCCTGGTTCTGCTCATTTCACTTAGCATCAGTTCATGTAAGTCTCGCCAGTCCTCTCTGTATTCATCCTGCTGGTCATTTCTTACAGAACAATAATATTCCATAACATTCATATACCACAATTTACCCAGCCATTCTCCAATTGATGGGCATCCATTCATTTTCCAGTTTCTAGCCACTACAAATAGGGCTGCTACAAACATTTTGGCACATACAGGTCCCTTTCCCTTCTTTAGTATTTCTTTGGGATATAAGCCCAATAGAAACACTGCTGGATCAAAGGGTATGCACAATTTGATAATTTTTTGGGCACCTTTTTATTTTGGGTAGAACACATCTCCTAAAAGTGGTGGTAGATGTGAAATGCAGAAGAGGGCATGTACTTTGAAACATGGTCAATATGAGGATGACTTTTGCTTGATTGAGTATTTGTTGCAGGGTTTTGTTTTTGTTTTTGTTTTTTTTGTTTTTTATTTCTTTTCTCCACTAAACTAATGTAGGGTATGGGGAGAGGAAAACAGAGATCTTTTCTAGAAGAATCATACATTAATATACATCATGGGAGCAAGCAAAAGTTTGTGTCAGTTTAGATGTCTGGTCTTTCTAGCATTAATTGAAAAAAAATAATAATGAAAAATTTTGACATCACTTGAGTGGATCAAAATAAGTCAACAAGATTAAATGAATAGGATTAGATGAGTTGCACTGTAGAATATAGTTCTTAATCAATTACTCATTACATTACTGAGCATCCCTATTTTTGTTAAGGGTACCACCATCTTTCTAGTCACCCAGGGTATATGGTGTCTATCATCTTCAATTCCTTACTCTCGCTCACTCCAAGAAAACCAGTCAATTGCAAAATCTTGTCATTTCCCCCTCTAAATCTCTTCTCTTCTCTCTACTCACATAGCCATCACCCTAGTTCCATCCCTCCTTTCTTCTCACCTGAATTACTAATAGCTTTCTGATTGGTCTCTTGGATCAAAAATTTCCCCTCTTCAGTCTATTCTCATACCTGCCAAAAATGATTTTCCTGAAGTTGAGATCTGACCATTTCACTTCCCTATTCAATAAACTTTATTTTTGACTCTAGTATCAAATATTTCATTTTTATCTCATTCTTTTTCTTATATATATATATTTTTAAGTTTCATAATATATATATAATTACGAGTATAGGAATATATGCATGTAGAGTCTATATAACTTCCACAAACCCTTATCTCAACTCCCACTCTGAGGGAAGAACCATCTCTTCTTTCAATTCATAAGTGATTCTGTATTGTTATTACCTCAAGATTCCCCAAATTAGCTTCTCTGCAAGATTTTCAGTTGAAAATTTTTTTCCCCAGAAGTCATAAGTAGCTTTTGGAAAGAAGTATTTATTAAAGTGGTGCAATTGTCCAAACAACAGCATACCTTCAAATGTCTGAGACTCATCATCCCAGCAGTACAGGGAATCTAATGTCTTCATAATAATCTATGTGCCAGACCAGCTTCAGTGCTTCAGTTCAAGAAGGATCCAACAACCTGAGAATGTAATACAGAGGAAAATCAGCCATTATTTTATTTCAAAGATTGTATGAAGATTTTATGTTTTTGTTTTTGTTTTTTTAATGAAGAACTAGGAACAATTGTTGAAAGTTAAGATGCAAATTTTAGCTAGAAAATTTTGTAATTAGTAGGATTATAAAAGTAGATGGGCTTCTTTGGAAGGAAGTAAATTCCATTTTAGGGAAGAACAATTAATTTTATCCACTACGAGTCTTGAAGATGATCCATTAATTTACCATGAGATTACAATCTGCATGAATGGTTGGTATGTTTCCCCAAAGGAAATTACATATCCTTGAAGTGCTTGGGAAAATAGGAAGAAAATTAAGGGATAGGATAATTATTTTCTATGGATAAGATGATGTTAATTAAGAATGAAGAGGAATCAATATTACTTAATTTCTATTTTATTCTTCTTTTCTTAATCAACTAGAATGATATTCAGAATTGAAATAGGAAAAATACAGAAAAGTCAAACCCAGTACAAATAAGTAAATGGTTTAAATGGAAACCCTTACTGTTCTCACTAATGTTTTTAAAAAATATTTTATTAAAGAAAAAGGAAAAAAAAATAAAACAGGAAAGAAAACAAAACAAAACAAAAAAAGAACATTATCATGTGCCCAACAGTGAGGATTCAAAATATGTGACAAAAATTATCAGTTCAAGAATATACATATATATATAATATAATGTAGGAGAAATTATATTCATAATGTCCAATCTTTTTCTATACTTCATTGAGAATTGCCCTTTCATTCTCTGCTGTGTACCTTTTTTGCTTTATTATTTTCCCCTTTCATCCTCTCCACTCCCAAGCAAACTATAGTTTAAAAAAATGTATTTATATAGAGATATATACATACACATAAATACACACACACACACACAAAATTGCCCCATCACTATAAATACACATGAATCTTTCCTATCCTTGCTGACTCTGCTTTAATTCTGCTTCTTAACTTGCCTTGCTATTACTTAATCTCCCCCTACCTATGGATCCCTCCCATGCCCTCTTCCCTCATTCTCTGCATCCCCATCTTCCCCCTCCCCCATCCTTCTTTCTTTATTTCTTTATAGATTTTGGAGGGTGCCATTCCCTTCATTTTTTATATTTAGTTTTGCCTATTTAACTAACCCTCTTCCAATGTGAATAGGTTTTCAGAAGTATGAGCCCTCCTCCCTGCTGTGATGCTTCTGTGTCTATTCTTCCTCTGCACTATATTTGTGTAACAATTACTATTTTTACTTTAATTGAGCTATCCTATTTTGTCAATCTTAAACATATAGTGTACTTTTCCCATATATATATATATGTGTGTGTATATATACATATAAATAAAACTTGAACTATTTGTCCATGTTGAATTCATTGAAATTGATCTTTGACATTGACCTTTTGTTAAATTTTCTATTAAGTTCAAGTTTGGTTGATAGAAAGTTCTGAAAATCTGCAAGTTCATATCCACTTTTCCCATTCAATATTATAGATAATGTTTCTGGATATGATATTTTTGGTCACAAGCCTAGTTCTTTTGATTGTTGGTAGATATGATTCTAGAATCTGTGGTCTTTTATTTTGGCTGTTGCTAAATTCTGTACAATTCCAATTGTAGTTTCAGCTCATTTGAGTTGTTTCTTGCAAAATTTTCTCTTTGATTTGGAGGTTTTAAAATTTGGCAATAATATTTCTATGTGGTTTCCACAAAGGAATTCACTGAGATGATGATCAGTAGATTTTTTTTTTCTATTTTTACTTTCCCTTTATGTTCTATCACTCCAAGATAATTTTCTTGGATTGTTTCTTGAATTATTGTGTCAAGGTTTTCTTTTTTTATCACAACTTTCAGGCAGTTCAATTACTCATATTTTCTCTTCTTTATCTGTTCCCTAGATCTGCCATTTTTCTTATATTTCACATCCTGTTGTTTCTATTCTTTATGCTTTGTTATTTCTTGGTCTCTCATAATTTCACTTACTTCCTCTTTCCCAATTCTAATTTTCCAATAATTATTTTCTTCTTCAAGACACTATAACTTTTTTTCTAATTGGTTAACTCTATTTTCATAATCTTGATTCTTTTTGGATTTTTTTTTAGTTTTTTTCCTCTGTGTCTCTAATTTAATTCTTAAATTATTTTTTGAGTTACTTTATATATTCTCTCTGGGCAGAGAGCTGTTTGGCATTAATTTGGGGGGTAGAAGCTGTTTTCACATCAGCATCCTCCTCCGAAGATGAACTCTGAGCTTCCCTATTCCCAGAGTATATTTTTATGGCAGAATTCTTTGTTCTTTGCCAGTTCATTTTTTAAATAAGAGGTAACTTAAGCACTTCAAATCGTGGGGTAAAGGAAGATAGTGCCTCTGGCTTCACCTCAGCTCTCTTGTCTGACCAGGAATCCCAAATCAATCTCCCCCCCTCCTCCAAGTACCCATGGCCAGCAGCATCTCTGCCCCACTGTTCCTGCACTCCCAGTGTGCTGGCTCCTTCTCACCCAAGTTGATACTCAGCAGCACAACTAATCCTGCCAGTCCTATTCAGGTGAGGCTCCCTTAGTCTTCCTGAATACAGGACCAAAACAAACTGACCAAACAAACTGAGAAGTGAAATTCTCTGTGGTTCCTTGCTAAGGCTCCAGCCACATCCAGCCACTCCAAGGCTATGCACCTTGGAGTTTCTGCAGAGCTAGCTTGAAGCTGTTTGCACTTTACTGGGATTGATCCTCAACCCTAACTTTCTGCATATCTTCCTTTATACCAGGAGGGCCCCTGTTCTACCCCAAATCTTCTTGGTTTTTCACACTTCATGTTCTTCCTGAGGTGCAAATTTGTTCTATTTGTGAGAGAAGATGGGAGAGCTTGAAATTTACCAACTACTCCACCATCTTCCCAGAATCCTCTATTTTGTGCACACTAAATTTAATTCACCTGTTTCCAATAAGTTTTGACCCTAGGAGCAACATATGCTTCTATATAAATGACAGACATCAATGATTGAAAATTCTTACTCTATTATAAATAGGCAAAATTGTTTTGCCAATTTTCTAAAAAATAAAAGTAGATTAATTCTTCAATTTTTTTTATCAATTTGATGACAGACCCTGGCAAAATTCTAGAAAGCATTAGTGAGGGGATGGTTCGTAATCTCTTGGAAAAGGAGCAACTGGTTACTGAAAGCTAGCATGTACTTATTAAGAACCCATGATATAGAGAATCCTGGGAAGATGCCAGAATAAAATGTAACCTAGGGCTCCACTTTCCCTTATTGCCACAAATTAATAAAAAAAACGGGTACATAGTTATACAGCAAAAGCAATTATTCTGGAAAAAGAGAAAACAAATATGTCATCTTCATATAATTCTTGCAAAAAAAATTAAATGCCTCAGGCAAATTTTAAACAGAGATAATACAATAAAATCTAGTATATCTCTTTTCTAAAAGCCAGATAAACCCAAAATAAAGATAATAAGCAAGAGGGAAAACAGAACTAAAGAGATTATTGGGGAAAATAGATTTAAATTACTTGCAGTGATTGTCAAATGGGAATATTAAAGAATAGCACTATGTCTTGGTATTTCACAGTACCTTTATACAAACTGATCCTGTCCTAGAGTATAAAGATAACAAAATATTTAAAAATCAGAAATAAAATATTACTTCTAAATAGTAATTAATAAATGAAATGTGGATGAAAAAGACTGAAATAGAGGTTAATTAACCTTCTTCTGAACAATAAGAAATAATTAGGTCACAAAAATTATGTAAATATGTTGAAGATAATGAAAACCAAGATGGAACATAACAAAACTTATGGGATATAAATAAAACAATTCTTGGAGGAAACTTCACTTCTTTGAAAACTTAGATTGACTACCAATTAAATATCAATGAAATTTTAAAATAGAGAATTAATAACCTTGAAAATATAAAGAAAAAGAAAAATAGAGAAAATAAAGCCCATGGAACTAATTAAATTTAGAGTGTTTTGAAAAGTTTGATATGATGTGTAAGATATTATTTAACTTGATAAGAAAATAGTGAAAAAAAACTACCAAAAATTAAAAAAAATTAACAAGGTGAATTCATGTCAGAGGAGAAATGGTGAGAATTATCAGAGAATACATCATATTGTATTTTTTGTTGTTGTTTTGTTTTGTTTTCTCGAGTAGATTTATTTATTTTTAATACACATTTTTATATGAATCATGTTGGAAGAGAAAAAATCACAATGAAAGCAAAAATTCATGAGAGAGATTAAAAAACAGAAAAAAAGAAGTGAACATAGCACATGTTGATTTATGTTCAGTCTCATTACTTTTTTTTCTGGATGCAGATGGCATTTTCTGTCCAAAAATCTATCAGGATTGCCTTGGATCACTGAAGCCCTGAGAAGAACCAAGTCTTTCATAGTTGATCATTGAAAATTCTTTCTGTGATTGTGTACAATGTATTCCTGGTTTGGTTCAGCATCAGTTCATATAAATCTTTCCAGATCTTTCTCAAAATCAGTTTGTTCATCAATATCCCATTATGTTCATACACCATAACTTGTTCTTGTTACAGTAGCTGGAGTTCGGGAGTTTATCAATCTTAGATTACTATAGGCCTTTCAGAATATGGTATTCAAGACCTTCTGATTCTTTGCTATAGAAGCTGCTAGATCCTTGGTAATCCTGACTGTTGCTCCTTGACATGTGAATTGTTTTTGTCTGGCAGCTTGCAGTATTTTTTTCTTTAAGTTATAGTTCTGCAACAGTGTTCCTTAGGATTTTCCTTATAGGATATTTCTTTCCAAAGATAATTGATGGATTCTTTCGAGCAGTATTTCCCCCATTATTTCTAGAATAATGGGGTAGTTTTCCTTGATGATCTCTTGAAGGATATCATCCAGCCTCTTTTCTTGGTTATGGCCTTCAGGTAGGTCAATAATTTTAAAATAATCTCTTCTGGATCTATTTTCTAGGTTGGCTGTTTTTTCCAATGTGGTATTTCACATGTTCTTCCATTTTTTTCTTCATTTTTTTTAAGTTTGTTTAACTGATTATTGCCATCTCACATGGTTATTAGCATCCATTTGCCCTGTTCTAATTTTTAAAGTGTGGTTTTCTTCAGTTAGCTTTTGTCTCTCTTTTTCCATTTGGTTAATTCTACTTTTTAAGGATTTGTTTCCTTTAGACATTTATTTTCTTCCTTTCCGAAGTTGTTGACTCTCTTGCATATCTCTCATTTTCTTTCTCATTTTTTTCTTCTACTTTTCTTACTTACTTTTAAAGTCTTTAATAAGCACTTCCAAAAAGCTTCTTTGGTCTTGAGACCAATTCATATGATTCCTTGAGATTTTTTCTGTTTGCATTTTGTCCTCATCTGAGTTGGTATTTTGGTCTTCTCTGTCACCATAGGAGTTTTCTGTAGTCAAAGTTCTTTTCTGTTTCTTGTTCATTTTCTTACCATTTCTTTTGTTATTTCCTCTTTTTTTTATTTTTAAGGTGGAGCTCTGCTCTTGGGATAAAGGGGGCACTGTCACAAGATTCTTGTGCAGCTCTGAGCCTTGGCTTTGGGTACAGAGGTCCCTTTTGTTTGCACGAAGTAGCTTTATGTGCTCTTTTCAGGAAACAGCCTGGTTTCCCAGAGTTTGTCTTCTGAGCTGGGATTGAAAGCTGTCCCTTGATTTGTTTCTCTACTGAGCCAGGACTGATTTGTGATTTGCTATGGTTAAGACCCTCTCACAGGCTTTCCCAGAGTCTAAGCCGACAGAAACAGCCTTTCTACCACAGTGAGACTGACCCTTCTTGAAGTTATTCCAGTCTATCTTGAACTGCAGAGTGGTTTCCTTCCATCCTACTGCTCAGAGACTTGGTTTCCTATGGTTTTCAAGGGAAACTGGGAAAAAGCTCAATCAAATTTCTGGCTTCATTCCACCATTTTGGTTCCACCTTTGAAAGTTCTATCATATCACTTTTCAATAAATTAATTCAAAGAAAGAAGAGGGACATATATGTAAGATATCTTGTTTCATACATACAAGATATGTTAACACAGACATTCTAACTACAGAAGCATGGCTCTGGGAAGAAGGGTGGAATATCTCTGGAATCTGAACTATCCTTCTTCAAGGGAAAAGTTTTAGCATTGGATGGAGCAAAGAGCCATGACTATGGGTTTATTCTTTTCCTTGCCTATCTCCAAAAGGGTTTGCTGTTTAGATTTATATCTCTATACCTCTCCAATATTTCTGGTCCAGGATGATAAGATTTTAGAGGTTCAAGACAAAAGTCACTTCCCTGGTAGCTCTTAAGGAAGATAACTCCCAAGAATACACCAGCCAACTTCTTCCCTTTATACCAAATGCCACTTACACAAAAGACCATCATAAATAATGCATAACAAGTAAATCCATTTATTCAAGCAAAGAGCAAACAGAATGAAGAAGTTATACAGATTAGAATGTGCCAGAAAATACATGAGTCAATTATATTGTTGCTTAGAGTGAGATGAGATCTCAGTTCACACTAAGAGAGAAGACTAAAACTCACCCAAAGGGTAAAATGTCCTGGGAAACAAAGTTGGAAATAAATAAAAGAAGCTAACTTTCCCTACATGCTTTTAGCTTCCAAAATATTCTTTAGGAGTCTCTCTCCCAAAAATGTTTGGAGAAATATGTTGTCTTTCCTTAAAGCCACCTATATAAACTCTATATCTCATATGGGTCTGCAGTATCACATCAGCATTTTCTCCATGATTTAAGAGTCACATCTTTCCCCAATGCAAAAGCATGCAAAATATTCCAGATTTACTTAGAAGCCTAGTTACATTTGCAAAAATATTAAATCTGAACTTGATGAAAAGGAAATAGAGATATGAAGGAAGTCAGAAATGAGATGGAACAAATACAAGTTCAAAGGAATTCAAATTAATTCTCTCAAATATAGAAAATACCTATGTTGCAAAAATTCACCAAAAAGTCAGAAGATACTCTATCAAGTTAATTTTATGAGTCAAATACAGGCATGATCTCCAACAATTGAGAAGCAAAGCAGAGAATAAGAACGATCTCTCTCTCTCTAAGGCATATCAATGCAAACTTTTAGATAAAATCTTCACAAAGACACTACAACAGGTTATAGAGAAAAATATGCACAATATTCAAGGTGTGCAAGGATGGTTTGGAATTAGAAAAGCAATTAATATAACCACATAAATCAATAATAAAAGTAAATGCTCAATAAATGATTATGTAATTACAACTTTTTTTTTTAAATGCAGTACTCATCTGTATTAAAAATCCTGAATTTTTAGGTATGGAATTCATAGGTATGGAAGTGCTTTTATTTAATATGATTAAAACTATATATGTATAGCTGTGACCTAACATTATTTGTAATAGAGAAAAACTAGAAATTTCCTGATACAAACAGGTATAAAGCAAGATATTCTTCTTTCCAATATTATTTGATCTATATATCTACATATCTATATATATCTAGAATTATCAGATACAACATGACAGAAAAATGAAATTAGAAATAAACAAAATGGAGCCCTTTTTGGCACTTTGAGGATGCACATCAAAAGGTTCCTAGAAAATGGGGAAGGGGGCAACTCATTGAGATGATTAATAGCGTCAATAAAGTATCAAGATACAAAATAAATCCACAAAAATCATTAAGATGCATAAATTAAATGAAACAACTCATAAGATTTCTATAAACACAAGCACAATATGTTCTTTACATATATGAAAAAGATACATAATAGAAGAGAATCCAGTGTCCATGGCTTGGTCATGCCAACAGAATGGAAATGATACTACTATCTAAATTAATTTATTGCTATTGTTAGAGTTGTCATTTTTTATTGATTATTAAAGAGAGAATCATAAATTTAAATCTAGAAAGAAAGTCAGACTTCAAGAAATTAGAGCACTAGGAACACAAAGATAGGCAAGGATGTTTTTTTTTCTTTGAATACAGGTCATACTGACTTTATTTGGCCTCAGAGGGCAGAGTTGCATGGAAAAAATGGAAGGTAAGAAGAGGAAGATTTCTACTTTAAAAAGGAAATCCATTTGCAACAATGAGGAAACACTATTTATTGTGCTGACTCTCACTAGAGAGTCAAATCAGATCCCCAGAAGGTGGGATGCTACTTCCTCCTTCAGGAATCCAGAAAACTTGAAAAGTAGCTGGAGGCAGGGGTATGTGTGTATATTTATTTATATTTGTATATTTATGTTTATATATAAATATGCACATATACATTTTCAATTATTTTTTTTCTTTTTTGGGGGGAGAAAGGAAATTAAAACCTTTATAAGGGCTATGAATATTAAAAAAAAAATCCCTACACAGACAATATGAAACATACCTCTCTGTCAGGAAGTGAGTAGTATTCTTCATTGGTCTTCTGGAATTATGGTTAATGATTGAAAGATTCCCCCAAGCCTTTCAAAGTTCATTTTTTAATGTTTTTGTTTGCATTGTTCTGCTACATTCTAAATGTGTATATACATACACATAATGTGTTCAACCATTCTGTAGTTGATGCTTCCTTCTAACTTTTTACCACTATGAAAACTGCTGTTATATATATTTTGGCACCTTTTCTCACTCCCTATATGAGATCAGGAACCTTTTGTGCTAAACCAGAGACTCCTGTGTATGCCCTGATGACTTCTGTAGGAAGGTCTTTATTTTGATATTTTGTTAAATGCTCCATAGATACATTTCTGTACAATCTCAGTATCCCCAGAATTCTATATATGTTGACCTGGACTGGAAATGTAGTTCACTGTGATGCAATATCTCTACTCAGAGTCTTTTTTAACTCTGTAGCTCATAAACTCACATTGCTGGACTTCCTTCATTTTTTTAAGTATGTGTGTATATGTATTAATCATCCAGACTTTATTAGATTTTTGAAAGATATTTACTAAACTCACATAACTGACACAAAACACCCTCAATGTTTATTCCCCACTTTCCTACCAGTCCATGCAGTGTTCATAGAAAAGTTGACTCAAGCTTAGAGAACACACGTCACAGATAGGTAACTCACCACTTCCAGTTGCTGGAAGAGCCTTTCTACAGTTAGCAAGGTTGCTCATGAAATCCCCTTTGGTCATTTTGTAGCTTTATACAGAGCTCTTTGTTAAATCTTGACTCTACCTTGTTTAAATGAATCTTGCTTGCCCTTTACACTTGGGATTTCAATGAAAAACTCAAAGCTTCCAAAACTTTGAAGTTTACAAGGTCTTCCAGAGGGCACAATGCCATTCTACCTTCCTCCTCAGGAGATTTCTCTCAGGAGTTTAGCTAGAACTACTTTCTCCTCAATCACCTGTGGTTTTTTTAAACTGGCTTACTCTTTTATAGAAGACCCATAGGGTGTGACCAATTATCCACAGCAAATATCAAGAAATCTCTTGGGCAACATCACTCCATTTCATTTAATAGTTTCAAGGCCTAATTATGCCTTTCTAATGCCCTAATTTATTTGATGGATTGATTCAATAGGAGTGTTCTCACCTGGTTATGATAGTTACTTTAAGTGAGATAGGTTGGAGATTGATTCAACAGAAGTGTTTTCACCTGATGAAAATATCAAGACTAGAATATTTGTTAGTTATTTTAAGCAGAATGAAGTGATTGATTGACTCAACCTCTATCTATAGAATTAGAACTGTCCAAAGTAGAATGAATTTCTCTGGGAAGGTAGTGCAAATCTTCAGAAAGAAGCTGGGTGACTGCTTTTAAAGGATGATTCAGAAGCGATTCCTGTTAGGATATAAGTTGGAATTGTTGACCTCCAAAGTCTTCCAAATCTGGGACTTTTTGATTGATAGGCACTACTTTGCTATTCACTGAACTTAAATACAGCAGAGGAATTCATATTAAACTGACTAAAATGGAAAGTGGAATATAAAATATTATCTCTGTACTAGGCTTAGCTGTGTGTTCTTTGCATCTTTTATACATACTTTGAAAAGTCTAAGCTCAAAACATTTGCTGTAGTTCCAATGGTTCCACCATAGGCTCTTCTAATCTTCCTCATCTAGATCACACGAGATTGAATTATGAGGATTTTACTTTTGACCACCACAAATCCTTTTTAAGCCACATTCTGTGATATCAGAGAATGGTCATCGCATCAAATATAGCTTTCTTCTGCGTTTTGGAATATTTTCCTGAAATCTAAACTCCATCACCGAGAATGTTCATCGTTTCCTCCTATAGCTATTTCAAACTCAAAAATGACATGGCCACTTTTGCCCAAGTTTTCTTTTTCTTCCTCACCACATACTAATTCTTTTCTCTTGGTGATAAGTAAATACAAAATAAAGTTGGCAACAAGGCAAAGAAGAACATTATCAGAGGCTGGCCCTCAGTAGTATAAGACTATCATGGGTTAGTTGACTATTTGAAAACTCTTTACTATTGTATTTTACATCGGAACTATTTCCCATCAGAGGATGAACATACTCTTCTTCTCTCTCACTGACCATGCACAGATAACACACCATCAGGCTCTCTAGCTGAGGAAGGTGACCATAGACAACCCCCTCAGATGGATGTGTGCATTTTTTGGGAGGAGCCAGACCATGTCGGAGGGTAGGTGGTACACTACTTACTAAGCAAGTTTATATCTCTCCTTAGAACTGCCTGGAGTTAAACTAGGAAGATAACTGCTTAAAAGGAAGGCAATGGCAAATAAATGATAATAATAATAAAAGTACTTTCAGAATACCAAAGGCCACTGAAGGAAGAAAATTTACTATACAAAAGGCAAGGCAAGAGGAATGCCAAGAGACATGCTGACTGACTCATGAGAAATTTACAACATAATTGACAGGAAATTATAGCTTGAGCTGAAGTGACAAGTCATTAAATGAATATCAGAGAAAATAAACCGAAAATGATATTCCTCCGAGACAAATAACGCACTAGGATGCTACCAAGAAACTAGTAGCAAATGTGCACTCTGAAAAGATAAAGAACATCCAAATAGCATTTGTGGTGACAAATGGTGACAAATAGTGAAGGATGACTTCAACGAGAGCAAGGGACAGAGAAATATTCTAGTTTCTTAACATTTGAAAGTAAGAAAATATGTATGAATAGTCTGCTCGGAAAACAAGAGAGAATTGTTTGCAAGAAGGAAGAAAGAATTGGACCAGTAGTGCTTCAGGATTTGATTGACTGTGGGACAGTTAATCTATTCACCTTGAACTGACTGCCCCGGCAGTTAAACACATACATGCTGACCCCTCACAATCTTAAATCATGCCATGAGGACTGTGGAGATCAATTTACCCTAGAGCTCTCCTGGCATCTTCAAGTGAACTTATTCAGAGAACTGAGATTGCTACTGGGAAAATCACTGACAAGGTCTGATATTTGGAAGAATCATTATGTTGTACATTTCTGGCAAATGACATATATGGTGTTGGCCAGTAGTGTCTCAGTCTTTGTGTTGCCATTTGGTGTTTTCTTGACAAAGATACTGGATACATTTTACAGATGAGGAAACTGAGGCAAACAGGATTAAATGACTTGCTTAGGGTCACACAGCTAATAAGTGTCTGTGGTCAGATTTAAGCTCCGGAAGGAGAATCTTCCTGACTCCTGGTCCAGAACATTATCAACTGGACCACCTAGATGTTCCAATGAAAAAAAAAAAATTAAAGGGTTCAGAGGAGCTTTGACTCTTGACTCTAGATCTGAAAGGGACCTTAAGAGGCCATCCAATACAACACCTCCATTTTATGGAATTCAGGGAAACAGGTCAGAGAAATTAAATGTCTTCTCTAGTATCCTACATCAAGCAAGTGGCAAAAGTAGGATTTTGTATACAATATTCAAGTCATATTCTAAAAGACCAAAAACCAAATCCTTGCTATAATTTTCTGATGCTTCTTATCTCTGTGACTCTGAAATTACAGCTTCTACCTATGACTTACTAGATAACTTGTAGACAATTTCAATTTGCAGTGGTAGGGAGAACTCCCATAGTGACAGAATAATATCCTTGATATATTGACAAATATCAGCTCCCTTGAGATTTTTATACTTACCTTACAATCTTCCCCATCTAAAGACTCAGTTTTGGGGCAACTTCAACAATTGACAACACACCTGAGAATGAGTCAAGTTCTCTGTATTTTATTTATTTGCTTATTCATTCATTCATTCATTTATTTGTTTGTTTATTTATTTATGCTGCTGAGGCAACTGGGGCTAAGGGATTTGCCCAGAGTCACACAGCTAGGATGTATTAAGTATCTGAGATCAGATTTGAACTCAGGTCCTTCTGACTTCAGGGCTGGTGCTCAATCCACTGTGCTACTTAGCTGTCCTTTTTAAAAGCCCTCTTTATTTTAAACACTGCTATATTCTACCAAGAGAATTCTACCAATAGAAAGAAACAGTACTCACACTGTCCCTACCAAAGCCTAGAAAGAGGAAAATGATTATGTTGAAGTGACAATCAAGGTGAGAACCTGGATGGTAGACAAGTGCCCCAACAACTATCATTCTGCTGCTCAAAAAAAAAAAAATTCTAACTCAGTGTCTATTTACTTTTATTTTGCATATCAGTAAAATATTTTCCTAAGTCAGAGCACATTAGAGGCAATTCAGAAGAAGGGTAAGAAACTTCTATCTGTAAACCTAAAACCAGCAGGGGCAAATGACAAGGACTCAGACCATTATCCAAAGTTTCAATTATGTTTGGTATACTGTGTCTAAAAAGCCAGAGGAGTGATTTTGCAAACTTCAATCCAAAAAAAAAATGCTTTGAATACAAAGTTTTGGTGCGTAAAGGAATAAACTCTCTGGGACAAAGTCTGGTAGCCAAAAGTCTGCTTTTTAATCAGCCAAGACTGTTTTAGAAAGGCCTTCCTATATGTCAGGCACCAGGACTAAGGAATGGAGCCACAATGAAAAGAAACAATCCCTAGAAATAAAGAGCTTATATTCTACTGAGGAGATGACAAAGACATAAATGGATATGTGCAGGATAAATGTAGAGAGCATGGACATGGGTGACTAGTAGTTAAATAGAAGGTTATTTGATGGGGAGGGCCTTCAATGGAAGGGCTCCTAGATGTCCCTGCTGAGATGTAGCTTGAAGGAAGGGTTGGGCATTCACTGAGTCCAGGTGGTGGGCAAGCATCTTCCAAGCATTGAAGGCAGCAAGGACTCCCTAGGGCTGTGAATAGTTCATGGCTACCATTCATCTGATTTACAAAGTGTTTTACACATCTACTGTCTCATTCCATCTTCATTATCACCTGGCAAGGTGGCTGCTACTATTAGCCCTATTTTAGAGATGTGGAAACTGAGGCTGGGAGAGGTTAAGAAGCTTGCCTGGCAATGAAGAGATGGAGAGCAGCATTGGAACCACAGGCTGGAGCTCAGAGCCCGACCCTGCTCATTTTTAGCCATGTGACTTTGGCTGGATCAGCGAGTGACCCTGTTCCTTCACTCGGAAGGTGATGATAAGAATTCCTTCCCAACCTACTCCAGAGTTGTTTCAAGGCTCCAGTTGCTTTTTGTGTATAACCTGCATAAATGCAGATGTGCTACCCCAATGGAAGGGATGCTCCTACCTCCTAAAGCACAGTTTCCCACAGCACTTTGAAATGGAGTAAGATCCAAATTTCCAGCACACATCGCCCTCCCTTCTCCTTCTGTCTGATGTCTGTAAAACTCAGTAGCAGCATTTTCAGTATATATTTATTTTCAAAAAAGGTTTCCTTATACAATGAAGTCTGGCTTACAATTATCATCTTCTTCGGCTTGTAGAACCATAATCTAATGGCTATTCAAGTAGAGCTATTTACCACCAAGATGTCCTAATTAGGTAAATGTGACATTGAGAAAGAGCTCTACACTCACTGCCTCCACTTCCTTTTGTCTTATTCTCTTCCAAACCCTTTGCAAATGGGCTCCCAACCTCATCATTCAGCTGAAACTATTCTCTCCAAAGTTACCAATGATCTCTTAATTGCCAAATGTAATAGCCTTTTCTCAAACCCCATCCTTCTCAATTTATCTGAGTATTTGATACAGTTAGTTGATCACTCTCCGACTGGATTGTCTCTCTTAGAAAAGATTTTGTAACAATGCTCTCTTCTGGTTCTCCTTCCATCCACCTGACCATTCCTCAATCTCCTTTGCAGTTTCTTCATCCATATACACTCTCCAACCATGGATGTCCTTCAAGGTGATGTTCTGCCCCCTGTCTTCTTAGTCTTTATTATTTTAGTAAACGATCTCACTGACTTTATGGATTCATTTATCATCTCTACAGAGATTATTCCTAGATAAGTAGTCTTTCTTCGGAGTCATAATCACATAATCACATATTGGACATCTCAAATTGAATGTTCTTTAGGGTCTCAGACTCCATATTTCAAAACATAACTCAGTATCTTCTCCCCCTCAATCCCTACCCTACTCCATGTGCTTTTTTAAAAAAAATAAATGTCAAGGATAAGTTATTTAATCTCTCTTACCCCTAGGAAATTCAGATGAGGTAGAGAACCATAGTAGTAAAGGGATTTTCCATGAAGGAAGTTCTTCTAAACTGAAGAAATCATAGGTGAGCCTTTCTACATCCCACACAAAAGAGTTTGGAGGAAACATTCAAAATTAAAAAAATGAAGATTTAGAAAGAAGAAACAATTCTTTTACTCATAAATAGAATAGTGAACTTCAAACAACAAGACTTTTAAATTTGTTTCATGAAAGTTAAAAATAAAAAGAGATATTTGCTCAAAATCAGAATATTTGAATTGCTACAGTAAAGCAGGCCCACAGTCCATCCAGCCCAGTGCTCTGTCTGTGACATTGGCGTAAATGAGTATTTTGGCAAGCTCCCTCCCTTCTTCCGCCCTCTACCCCCCTTGACATTACCTTCAAAGATCTGGGAATGGGTTCCAAGCTTCCTTTAGTGTTCCTCAGCAGCTCATTATGGATCTATCATCCATGAATTTATCTAAACTTTTCTTGAACCTATTTATATCTTCAGTTTGCATCACCCCTTAGGGTAATGAGTTCCATTAGTTTATTAACTGCTGTGTAGGCTTTCCCTTTATTTGTCCTAAAATGCCTCCTTCAAGCTCCAAGAGTTACCCTCTAATTCTAATATTCTGAGATCTAGTGAACTAACCCCTGTTAATCCTCCCCCTATAGTTCATGATTTCATAAGCTTCAATTACATCCTCTCCCCACCTCCAAGCTTTCATCTTTCCAGACTGGAGTCTCACATTTTTAATCTATCCTCATAAAATGTTCTTTTATCTTTAAGATTTTTTTGGCCAGGCTTCTGTTCAGCCTTTCTAACCCCCTTTTGTACCTCTTATAATATGTAAACAGCACCCCACAATGTACTGCAGTTAATTGAAACATAACTGGATAGAAAAGATGATGTTTTTTGCTTTTTTTTTTTTTTTGTTTGTTTGTTTTTGTGTTGCTTAGGATAGGAGAAAGAATGTAGTGATAAGCCCGGGATTTAGAGCTAGAGAATCTTATTTCCAATCGTGGCTCTTCCACTTCCTACATGACCTTTACAAATCACTTCCCTCTTGGACCTCAATTTTCTTAACTATATAATGAAGGGAATGGTCTAAGAGACCTCCGAGTTCCTTTTGAGCTCTAATCTTTGTTGCTTTGATGCTCAGCATTTTTTTTTTGGCCCTTCCGATGACAGAAACATTAAGAAACACTTTAAAATGTTGCCAACATCCCACTCCTGGGTCATATCTGATAAGTTAGCTTAGATGTTCCCTTCCCACTAAATCCAGTGCCACCCATTTGTCAGGAGTGATGTCCAGCTGCCATTTCCCTTCTCCTTTCCCTTAACCTGGTGAGATCTCTTCTGTAGTTTATCAGCAAGATGACATTAAAATTGAGTCAGTACTTTTCGCTCCCAATCTTATTAAAGATATTTAAACTTTCCAGTGGTTGCCCCCGAATATTTGCTACTTAGAAGTTTTAAGAAAGGACAACAAGCCACCCAATACAATTTCAGCAACAACAAATTGTAGGAGCTCATATGCTAGCAGAGACTATATTGTCCCATTTAAACAAGTATAGTGTACCCCCACTTTGGATTGAAATGTGTACTACTTTGAGACATTTCCCTTAGAAAGAATTACCCCCTTATTCCCTCTCCCCCAATATGGAAGTTATAATACAGAGAATCAAAGGATCATAGATTTAGAGCTGAAAAAAAAAACTGCCATTTATATGGAGCTTTACAAAGATTATCTTATTTGACATTCACAACAATTCTGGGATGTAGGGGCTATTATTATCTTAATTTTACATAAGAAGAAACTGAATCTGAGAGGTATGACTTGCTCACAATCACTCTGTTATATCTGAAGGCAGATTTGAACTAAAGCCTCCTGACTCTAAGGCTAGAACTTCACTCCCTGCACATCCCAGATGCCTCCAAAGACTTTAGAGACTCTCGAAGACCATACTGTCATTTTGCAGCTGAGGAAACTGAGTTCTAGACTTCTTCAGAGTCAAGTTTTGAGGATAGTATGGGATCTTAACAAATCCATTCAACCTCTAGACTCTTCTTGATAGAAAACAATCATAGCAGGACTCCAAGAACATCTCCCCTTAGGCTATGTTATTGTAAAATAGCTCATACTCCATACAGGCTCATTAAAATTCTGCCATTTCTTAAGGTAAGGAATAATTATTCCGACAAATGTTCCAAAATGCAATGCTGTTGGGAAAAACTTGCTCAGTCCAGTAGCCATCTGCTCATAGTATCAAGCTATCCTGGATTTTTTTTATCTACCGTTCCTCAGCTAAACTTAGAACTCTACCATCAGTATTCCCTCTTTGATTAGTCTACTTTTTGCCCCATTCTATCCCTAATTTGAAATTATACCAAAAACTCTAGTTCTATCGATTGAAACAACCTTTCTTCTGTCTTCCATGTTGGTTAATAAGTAAATCTTCACTAATAGCTGTTGGATACCTCTGCATAGGTCTTAAAATAGAGCCATCTATAGAACGATGGATAGAACACTGGAATCAACACTTGATCCTGGGTTCAAATCCCATCTCTAACATTTACTAGCCACTTGATGCTGGGCAAGTCACTTAAAATCTCAGAAATTTCTCTATTTATAAATGATATCACTTGTCTCATAGGGCTTATTTGTGGATCAAAGGAGATGATACATATTTTGATCCTTTTTATTTTTATTCTGAGTGCCTGACACATCCTAGGTGCTTAAATGTTTATTGAGTGATTACAGGCCAGCTCATTTTCTTATCTAGGTAGAAAATTGGGCCGTTATTCTAAAACAGACAATACTGACAGAATTCAAACTATGGAATGATGTTGAGGTCAATAATTATTAAAATTAATATTTATATTATTATCAGAATTGTTGGTAGACTTGCGTGAACACAAAATTGAGTGAATGGGACAAAACTAAAACCACATTATCATTTCTCTCCATTCGGGGGGATTTTATAAGGGAGTGGAGGGTATAAACCATAGTTGAATATGCTTCACATTTGGCTTAGCAATTGTTATGAAATACTGACTTCATAATAGGCATTGTATAAAGCATCAGACCAAACCTGCTAAGTCAGAACATATTGATGGAATTATTTAGATATTTATATATTTCAATGGTTCTAAATTTAAGATGGTGGTGGGGAAGAAAGGTGCAAATAGAAAAGCCTAAATTGAGATGCACTCAGAATCCTACAACTTCTTGAAGAAAAAATGCAGAGTTAAAATTTTGAGAATTAACTGTCAAATAATGAGAAAAAGCTAAAAAATAGTTCAGGAAATGAAACATTCTTTAAGAAATATAGGGGAAAAAACAACATCTCATTGAAGAAGCACATCAAGCACAGACAGAGCAGGGAGAACCGTGATAAAATGAAGCAGGTGGCCAGGGAGATGAAGAGATAGTAAATGTTCCAGCCAGATCTCTCTGTCCCAAGCAAGACCTGAAAACAGAGGAACACACGGACACATTTCACATTGCCAGTCTTGATTATATCTGTACACCCTGTGCAGTAGATGGCTGTAGTCTGAGAGGAATAATTCAATCCGAAACAGAGATTTCAAGTTCTTTTCACAATATCTAAAATATCGCCGTTGGTTGAAATGTACAGCAATTTTTTTAAAAGGCTCAAATGATTATCAGCAGGATGGTACACAGTGGAGTGGCTCTAAATAGGGAAAGGGTTTATTGTAATTGTGATTGCTCCAAATTGAATGAATGAGTTTGGAGGAAAGATAAACAAAAATTAAGTGACTTTTCTTTTAGAGAAAAAACCCCTGGCAGAAATTCTAATCCCTACACTTAAAATTCAGAAATATAAGAAGCAATATTTAATACACTGTGCTCAGGGGAGAGCTACTCCAGCGGAAATCAAGGTGTTTTGCCAGAGGCCTCTAGAGGGTCAATCTGCTGACCCAGCTGTCTTTGGAAAATCTGCCTAGTGACCTGGCCCCATGGGAACTGTCTGTTGACCACTGTGGACGCTGGTGGATCCAGATTGTTACTATTATATTAATCCACAAGCATTTATTAATCATTGAGGACATAGAAATAACATTTAAATAGTTGGGGAGCTTATAGCTAATGAAGGGGGACATACACGTACACAAACACACATTCTACACAATGTGCTGAGGGAAGGCACTGACAGCTGGAGGCTATTGTTTTGAAGTGGCCAAGACCTCTACCGGGTATAGATTTCACTTTGGAACAGGATGAGATCCTCACAGATCATTCAATAGTTAAAAAACTTCATCTCAAGCAATACCTTCTATAGGAAGCTTTTTTCTGATTCCTCAGGGAGCATTGCCCTCCTTGCCAAACTCCTTTGGGGTCAACTACTTTGTATTTATTCTCTTTATATTTATTCTAAATGTACCTTTCACCTTTAGAAAATAGATTCCTTGCAAGTAGAGAGTCTTCCATTTGATATACTTGTATCTGCCACACTGAGCGCAGGGCCTGGCACACAGTAGGCACTTAGTGAATACTTTTTAAATTGGTTTATTGATCCGTATTGGTGGCAAGGATGCTTTGCAATGATCAAATTGAAGGTTTATCCCCCCTAAACTCACAAAAATCCATTAAAATTATTTCTATAATATTGGGCTATTTGGCTTTATAAGGATTCATTGGTTTCATCTGAACTTCTTAAATATGATGGAAGTTTTCTAACTGAAAGTTAATCAATTAATAAACATTTATTGAGCACCTATCATATGAATACCACATGTTATAAATGATTCAAAAAAGTAAATGTAGATAGTGGAATTTTATAGCTAAAACAGACCTCAGAGATCACCTATTCTCATGCCTATATTTTACCAATGGGGAAAACCAAACCCAGATTTGTTAAGTGATTTGTGAGAGAACATACAAGAACTGGCCAATCCGAGGCTCATCCACAAGTCTTCAGACTCCAACACTCACCTGCTTTTCATGATACCATGGGGCCTAGGAGAGATCATTATGGGCTGGGAGGTTTGTGGAAGAGAAAGCAGTTGGACTGACCCTTGATTATAGAGAGGAGGGAAAAGGAAAGAAGATATTTTGTGTTCAGGGATGGGAGGAAAAATGTGAATAGCAAAAGTAGAAATTCATCAGATTTTCTTGAAGGACAATGGATATACCAGCCAGCCAGACTGTAATAGAGGAAATAGTGTATGGAAAAAGTAATACTAATGAGAATTCAGGTTCAAGACAGACCATGAACCAGCCTTGAACATCAATCTAAGGAGAATAGAACCAATCCTTTTCTCAATGGGGAGTTGTTAAAGGTTTTTGAACATTAGACACATGGTATAAATTAAAAAGTCTTTAAGGATACAGCAATTTTGAATGCTGAGGGTAGAGTACATTGGATTTGGAAGATGTCAGTCAACAATCCTGACTGATCAATAAATGAATTTCACTCACTGAGGAATTGTTTAACTGAATGAAAACCTCACTTAGGCAAAGCTCTATCAGACATTTCTAGGGAACAAAATATCTCTCTTTGTCTCTTTCTGTCTCTGTCTCTCTCTTTCTCTCTGTTTTTCTCTTTCTGTCTCTCTTTCTTTTTCTCTCTCTCTGTCATAATCTATTCTGCTACCTTTCTGTGTCCTCTGTCCAGCTATTAAGAAGACATTTTCTTCTTAGAGGAGAGCTAAATTAGTGATTTAGATTTTAAATTAGCAATGGTTATTTGTCTATTCGACATGGGAATATAGGAGAGGGAGGATTTTCTTGCCTTTGAACACATATATGCATATACATACATATGTATATGTATATATATGCACAAACAACTAACAAGCACAAACAATATGGTAATTAGTTATGATGAAAATAGAAAAAGAAGGAAGTGAATAAAATACATGCTGCCTCTACAAACTCAAGTTACAGAATTCTTCCAGGGCCACGTATATAATTCCTCAGCCTATATGGAATTCTATCCCCATGGCAACGGGCAGGAAGCGTTCTATTCTAAAGAACAGCAGGGGGGGAAATAGGAACTCATCTCTCACATTACAATGGGAATCAATGGGAAAACACAATTTGCTTTACAGTCATATTTGATTTACAGTGCACATTTTTTTAAATGTGCTTCATTTCTAGAATGATATATGATTTAGAGACTGTTTAATAACAGAAAATCCACTACCTAGTCCCTATTGGTGAATATGAGCTCTAGCTGCTTCATTCTGGCACTGGGTTTTAAGGCAGTTTTTACCCACAGAAAAACTCGCTTGGCGGAGGGTCAGGTACACAGCCTGACAGAGCAACCTTGAGAAACACCGGTGGTTCAAAGGCTCTCTGTTGCTGGGAGACATTGACAGACGGGGTGGTATGAGTCAAACCACAATATGGTGGTTCCCAAGGAGGTGAGAGGAAAAGGTCATGCTGTGAGCCCTGAACAAAAAGGACTGACCTATTCTGGGGAAAGCACACCCCGGCTTCTCTCCTGCAGGAATGGATTACTATTTAACAGCAACCTTGGGACAGACCATCTTCCAGTATAATAGAAGCTTCCAACTCCTTTTCTTGAAAAACCTTTGAAAATGAAGTAGGACTAAGAAATCAAGAATTCCCCATCCTCCCACCCATCTCCATATCTCCCCTCTTGGGATGAACAGTCTCCAGAAAAATGGAGAATTCTCCTCGAGTTCAGGTCTCCTTCCCTCAAGGTGACCAGAAAAGAACAATGCCAGGTCTTTATCCCGAAACTTCTTGGCTTTCGTTCTCTTGGATCATAATGATCTTGCTATTTAAACTTTGCTTTTGTGTGTCTGCTTAATGGCAAGGAAGATCCAATGAGTATAATCCGAAGGTCAATAACACTCCAAGGCCCGCCACGGAATTGACTGACCCGAAACATTTGGAATCGAGAGCCCTGCTTACTAACACTTGAATGATATACTCTGTGTTCATCGGAACATCTGGGGGTAAAGTCTTTAGCAGGGTGTGTTGGGATTTGGATGTACAAATCCCATTATTGGTAATGGGAGTTATAACCCAGCTGCCCACATGCTATGCTAAAAATATCGCCAGATCTTTACGGCAGTCCCGACTCCCAAGAAGCTTTCACCTTAGACTTTGAGGTTGTTGATATAAAATGCAAAGGCAAATTTCTAGCCTGATACAATTAAAACAAATTTTCTTTTTGAAAAACAATACCTACTGCACCGTTAGTAGACAAATGTCTGCGAGTTAACCATCTAAAAGCGATAAACAATAAACTTAAATTATAGGAAAAAAACAATTAGTATGGCAATTAGTCTCGATTGCAGGCAACTTGCATGAAAAACAAAAATCCCCTTTCCCCCCCGCCGTACAAGGTGTCGTGGAATGAACTCGAGTCGTTTAGGATTCGCTAATAATTATAAAGGGGCATTTGACAAATTATGATATGACTCTGGAAAGTAGTAATGTAAAATGGCTAACCACCAAATGGTAAAAGCTTTTCTACTTCACCAGCTTTTAAAAGGGTACAACATGGTAATAGAGAATCACTTTACAGTAAGCAAATAAATCTGAGAATGCATATGCTGTGTGTCAGTTTCATGCGGTTCCTAAACAAGATTTTTACTGGAAATGTTTTCAATGCAAGAAGATAATAAGATGGGGAAAAACACATCATTCATCAAGCGGGGCCCGCCAAAGCGCGGCCTCTGGTCTCGTTCGGGAGGGGAGAAGCGGCAAAAGGAAAGGATCCATTCTAGTCCATCGAGTTGGCCACTCCATTTGAAAGCCCCCTGCCACAGATCAAAAGCCCTTTCAGAAAGCAGATTGCACAGAATCCCCACATCACAGGCAGTGCCCGGAGACATCTTTCCAGAACAGCAAGAGGGTTCTCGGGCTCCGGTCTTAGCCCTGGGAATCCCAACTCTTGCATTCCCACTTTGGGATCTATATGGCCTAATCCCCTCCCATGGAAAGATAGCACAGGGAAAGAAGGATCTACTCGCTGAGCTAGTTTGTGGAGCAACTAGGGTTAAAAGCATCCCCTAGCAACAAATGGACCTATCTGGAACATAGTAGGTGCTCTATAAAGTAAGGTGCTTATCCCCTTGCCTCTGCCTTCCCCATCTCTGGTCTATGACTCTAGAGAGCAAACAGTAGAGAACTTGAAGCTACCCAGACCCCAGCTCTGTAGAGGGCACTTAAGCTGGCCCCTTTATTTTAGAGACAAGAATACTGATCGCAGAGGCAGCTAGGTGGATAGAGCATCAGCGCTAAAGTCAGGAGGACCTGAGTTCAAATCTGATCTGACTCTGGGCAAGTCACTTAACCCCAATTGCCTCAGCAAAATAATAATAATAATAATAATAATAGTAATAAATACCGATAGCTAGAGAGACTTGGGTTTAGGGATGTATGGGATTTCATCCAATTGAACTTCCTCATTTTACAGATGAGAAGATTCAGGCCCAAAGTAGTAGATTGCAAGGTCACATCAATATAAAATGACAAAAAGTGCTACAGATCTAAATACTTTCCCATTATGCCGCCTGTATTTTATCTGAAACTACCAGTTGTATTATTACTACTAAGAGTTCACATTTCTGTAGCTCTTATATCAAGGTTTCTTCACCTTTTTTCTGATCACTTTTTTTTGGCAGGCAATATGGTAAAACCTATGAACTTCTTAAAAATGCAAAAAAAAAAAAATCCACATAAAATTAGAAAAGAAATCAAGTAAACTGAATACAGTTTAAAAACAAGTTTTTGAAAAGCTCACAAATTGTTCCTTCAAGTTATAGTTCTGTCCTCATAACTGCTTGAGCTACCTAATGTTATTCCCATTTTACAGATGAGAACACTAAGGTATAGAAATGATACCTTGCACATGATTATCCCAGCTGGTAAATGTGAGAACAGAAATGCAATAAACATTCCCATCAAGGTCTCCTGTGAGGTTCAGAGCACATTGCACTTCATTTCTTTGGATCTGAAAAGACATCTGCCAGAGCAAATCCAACATCACTGAGCTTTTATTGGCTTTGTCTCATTTGAGTGCTATCTTAAATTTGCCCAGTTTCAGAATCCAAACCCTTTGCAAGTAGGAGGCGTTTTTATTCATCCTCAAGTTCTTGTAGAGTTATTGGCACATAGTAGGAGCTTAATAAATACTGGTTGGTTGATTTGGGTGTTTTCCCCTCACTCTGGAAGTGTTTGTCCTTCATTCTTGCAGAGAACCTGAGGTCTGGGAGAGGATGCTGAGTGCAAGTGAGTTGGATTGAAGTGGGGGAAGGATGGGCAAGATCATCTGCCTCACTTTCCCCTTCAAAGCCTCTGGGTCCAGGGGCCAGACATAGATCAGGGTGACAGGAGATGGCCCCGGATGCCCCTCGGCCTTTTTAGTCAGGTCTTCAACAGGTCCCAGTTTGATTGAGACAATGTCCATTCAGAGATTAAGGCCAGGTAAGAAATGAGACAGAAAATGGCTTCTTTTACCTAGTCCAAAAAATCCATCTGAGAGGGGAAGACCTTCAGGTTTCTGGACAAAACAGAAAAAAAAATTGCTATTTACATTAACTCTGAGCCAATCAGGGCCCAAACACTGCCCAGGTGGGGCTCAACCTTCCATAAGCATTTAATAAGCACCAACTATGGCAAACATCTTGGGAGGCCCTGGATCTCTGAACATCTATGAAACAGTCCCTGTTCTTAAGTTCACAATAATTTCTCTCTCTCTCTGTTTCTCTCTCTGTCTCTGTCTCTCTCTGTCTCTCTGTGTCTCTAATATATATGTATATTACATATATATTCACTTATATAATAGTTTTCTGTTCTTCCAAATACATGCAAAAATAGTTTTCAGCATTCACTCTGTGTTTCAAATTGTTCTCCCTCCCTCTCCCCCTCCTCCAGGCAGCAAGTACCCCACTGGAGGTTAAACATGAAGGCCCAAACCCAGATCAGCAGCCAGGCAGGCCTCCCATGGGTGTCCCCCCTGATAAAATCCTGGAGAGCCTCTCAGGCAGTTTTCACCCTCTCCAAAGTACAAAGAGAGACTTGGACAAATGCTTTCTAACTCTTAAATTTCTCCTGGTTCTTGGGTGTCTTAAGATGGGGCTCAGCCTTGGGGGAGAGGCTGGAGAAATCCTCCTAAAAGTTCCCGGAGCACCATTCCCCATGTGCTCCCCTCCATTAAAGCCCACAAGGCGCCTCACTTCTGCATCTGCAGAAACAGCCAGGGTCATTGTGCTTTACATTTCTCCTTGAGTTTTCATCTGGGCTTCCTTCCATTTAGAGAAGGGCTGCTCATGGAAAACACCCCAAGCTTGGAGTCAGAAGCTCTTGAGTTTGAGCCCTGGTTTTGTCGTTTGTTATCTGTGCAGTCTTGGCAAATAGAAATATCAAATTCAACCACTCTCACTTAGGGCTGTGCCATCCTGAGAAAGTGCCTTAACTCTCTGAATCTCACTTTCCTTATCCAGAAAAAAAGGGATAAATTATGGTAGGATTCTATGAAAAAAGACTTAAAAATCTGCCAAGTCATCGTATAAACATTTTTCATTTGGGCCCCACAAGCATCCTCGGAAGGAGATAGTCCATTTATTATTATCTCCATTTTACAGGTAAGGTAACCAATGCCTGAAAAGGCTAAGGGAAGGGTCCCGGGATTCACAAGCATCAGAGGAGAGATGGTGATATTTATGCTATCTACCGGACAGGGCAAAAAGAAGATTAATTGAGATGATCTTTGCAAGGTGCCTTGCGACACGAAAGCCTATTTTAATATAAACTATCATCCTTATTAGAATCATCTAAAAGCTCTTTATTATTAAGGGATTGGTCCAAATAATAGGCCCCATTCTAAGTCCATCTATTTACTTCCAGCCACAGAGCAGGAATTGCACATAAGCTCCCGAGTTATCTCATTATTTTAAATTTTGGCCATCTATTAACTGTTTTCATTAAAATGAATCATATTTGAGTCTTCAGTTCTCCTGACCTTCAGTGTATTCAGTATCACCAGAGCCTGGATCTGGGTATTTACTCAGGCCTCCTTTGTTGAGTCACCAGCAAATAGGTAGAATTGCCTTTGTGCACTTCTATTTGGATTTTGCAAGCAGGTAATTTGCTAATCTGCCTCTCAGATGCTGCCTTTGTTCTTCCCTCAGATGGGTATTGACTGAATGCTTCAAGGGCTTAGCTGCTTACAGTCAATGAGGAAATGGAATTCCCTTTGATAAACTAAATGGATAGCCCTGGTCCTTTGCAGAATTAAGAATCCGTCAATATATAAATATATGTTGGGCAAGATAATAATACCTCCTCCTGCTGGAGGAGCCTGTCTTTGGACAAGATGTCTTTATTGGAGAAAAGTGTCTAGTTGCTCTCTCCCACAGAGATGAGGAACCCCAAACATGCTACTAATTCTCTTGAGGTCCTATATGATCCCGATGCACTATGAGCCCATGTCAGAGACACAGAATTTGCCTCCAAGACAACAACTGCCTTTGTCACTGAAACCCTCCTTCCCATGAGAACCTTCCTTTCTTAGAATCATAAACCATTTCCCATAGTTACACCTTCCCCAAACCCTCCACAATGGTATTTTTCCACTCAGCTCTTCGTGTTTTCCCCTCTGTTTTTCTAGGTTCAAATGAATCTATGACTCTTCGAAGGTGAGGAGGAAGGGAGCATGTTCTAAGGCAATTGCAATATGGCAGAATATTTCCAGAGCAATTGTCGTGCTACTATAGCTCAGTATTTCTGGGTCCTAGAGACAAGTTACTACAGAGGAAATGAGTCATACTTGTAACTCATAAATCCCCACTAATATATTATATATGTTATATATACATAATATATATATATATATCCAATCCCCACTAATATACTTAAATTTTATATGTTATATATATATTATATATGTCTGACATATCACTTGTAATGGCACCGTGAACTCAGAATCAAAAACACTTATCCAAAATCAGGCAAAAATATCTAACATTGAATGTTTGGGGGATTGTGGGAAAACATGGTCTCTAGTGCTCTCTTGGTGGACACAGGAAAGCGCTAGAGAGCAATTTAGAAGATTGTCCAAAAATCTATAAAATTGTGTATACCTTTCAATGCAGCAATACTACATTTATATCCCAAACACATTCAAAAAAAGTATCTATTTGTAAAAATACATTTAAGGAACTTATCATTCTTTTTATTGTGTCTAAGAATTGGATTTTAAAGGGATACTTATCACATGGGGAATTGCTAAAGAAAAAAACAATTGTGGTATAGAATTATAATGGAATATTATTATGCTATAAGAAATAACAAACAGGATGATTTCAGAAAAAAATGGAAAGATTTATATGAACTGATACATCATGAAGTAAACATTACACATAGTAAAAACAGAACTATGAATGACTTAGTTATTCTCAATGATACAATAACCCAAGATAATCTCAAGGGTCTAGTCATGAAACAAAAGAAATAATATTGATTGGATACAGACTGAAGCATGCTGTTTTTCACTTCCTTTTTAATTTTTTTTTTTGCCTTTTATTTGTCTTCTTGTCCAAAATGATTATCATGGAAACATTTTACATAATTGCACATGTGCAATCTATATCTTATGGAAAGTGAAGGAGAGAGGGAGAGATAGAATTTTAAAACTCAAAATTTTAAATAAAAATGTTAAAAAAAAAAACCAGAAAGTAATACAAAATCAGTTGAAACATAATGTTCCACTTATTGGAATGCTCAATAACAAGTTGAATGAATGAATGAAAAAGCATTTCTTGAATGTTTTCCATGTGCCAATCAATGGGCTAAAGGCTGGGAATACAAATGCAAAAAATATTCCCTACACTCAAAGAATTCACATGCTGATGAGGGAGACATAAATATTAGGGGGGCAGTAACTGGCCATTAAGTCAAGGACAGGAAGGAAGGGTCTCTTCTCACTACAGAATTTCATGAAATTGAATAGTTTGCTAAAATAAAATAAAAATGCTAAAATAACTGGAGCACTGTGCACAATTTCTGAATCATCACTATTATAGAAATGTGCACTGGAGCTACTTCTAAATAGCCTTATCACACACTGCAATATTGTTGTTTAATCATTTTTCCATTGTGTCCAGTTCTTCTTGACTCCATCTAGTGTTTTCTTGAAATGATTTACCATTTCCTCCTCCAACTCATTTTACAGATAAGGAAGCTGAGGCAAACAGGGTTAAGTGACTTGCGCAGAGTCAGACAGCTAGTTGAGTATTTGAAGTTGGATTTGAGCTCAGGAAAGACAAGTTTTTTGACTCCAGGCTCAATGGTCTATGTACCATGGTGCGACCTACAGAAAAACCGAACTCTTTTTTATCTTAGAAAGGGTTCTACACTTAGTCATAGAATGCTTTTCTCTCTCTCTCTCTCTCTTTCATTCTCTCTCTCTTCCATACGAGACCAGAAAATTCAGAGACATACTAGAATTAGGGAAACATGTATAGTTCCTGAGGCCCCAGACACTTACCATGGTAGGATCCTCTCCTGCAAGGAACCAAATCAACCTAAAAACAGCCAAGCTATCCACATCCCATCACCATTCAAGCAAGTGATAACCACCCCACACTATTGGAATATCTTTTACTCAGTGTTTACCTGTGTGACCCCAAGGCCAACATGAGGATTCTTCAATTAACAAGCTAATACACTGTTTTTGGAGTACAGAATTCTAAACTATAGTCTAACCTTGACACTAACTAGTAACTAGACACTAATTAGTTGTGTGACTTTAATTAAATCATTTTAATTTTATGGATTTCTTCACTTGTGAAAGGAGAGGGTTGAATCCCAAGAATGATAAGGTCCTTTCCAGCTCTTACTTATTATGATTCTATCACTGGAATTGTGGGCCAGTAGAAGTATACATAGAGTTAGGATCAATTATCTCTAAGAGACTCCAGGTCCAGCAATCTGGAAAATCATGAGTAGAAATGAGTGCTTCTCATGGAAAAAAAAAAAACCTGTTAATAACAATAGGAAGACTAGGGCAGAAACCTTTGGGTTGTACTGAATGCAATCAGGAAAAGTAGCAGGGGAAACTCAGAGAAAGGAAAGGGAGACCTTGAGGGAGGATACCAGGAGGTGAACCTCCATCTTAAAATTCAAACCACGCTTTCAGAAAATTAGCATTCCTTTTTGAACCATAGTTATTATAACATTTAAAGCAAATAGGTGATATAAATTAGGAGTCTATTCCAATAAAAGTCTTAATGGGTAGAGCTGCTGCCTTTCTTAGATGCATTTATCAAATGGATAAAAGAAACAACATAAAATAATAATAATTACCCCTTACATCTTAAAGTATTCTTGCAGTTTTCATAAACTTTGCCTTTTCCTAGAGGTCTTCAAGCAAGGTTGAGGTAACCACTTGGGTCAGGATTTTTGTAAAAAAACATTTTCCTTTCGTTTAGGGCTGAACTGGGAGGCAGTTTCCTCTAACTCTGAGACTCCTTAATCCTGTGAATATACATTGTTTTACTGGATCCTCAGAACAATCCCAGGAGGGAAGAAGGAGCAGTAACAATTATCTCTGTTTGCAGATGGGGATGTGGAGGCAGTGTGGTACAGAGGAAGCAACTCTACTTTTGAAAATGGAGATGGTTGTTGCTCAGCCACTTTGGTGACCCCATTTGGGATTTTCTTGCCCATGATCCTGGACTAGCTTGCCATTTCCTTCTGCAGTTTATTTTACAGATGGGGAAATTGAGGAAAATGTGGTTAAATGCTATAATAATTCAAGAAGATGAGCCTTTCTTATTTCAGGCCTGGCTGCTTGTAGTCAGAGGACTTCAAATCCTGCTTCTGATACTTACTACTTATATGAGACCTCCCTGGGTCTCAGTTTACCCACATGTAAAATGAAAGGTATGTACTAGACCATCTCTGAGGTCCCTTCGCTCTAATTCTATGATCCCATAAGAAAGCAATCACCAATGTAGAGCCCGTGATTTAGTCAAGATCATCCCAGAATTCTTTTCTTTAATAGAACAATGTTCCTTTCCCCAAACCATGCTGCCACAATTATATATTGACCTCCCTGCAGCTAATGGCTAAATTGGGAATGAAAATCATGAAGAATCATAGAAATCTATCTCGACAGGTTCACCCCTCCCTAAACAGAAATCCCTTGGACCACAGTCACTAACGGCGATCTTCCTGTGACAGAGATCCCACTGCCACCAGAGGCAGCCCATTCTATTAGAACCTTTTCCATGCTTTGAGATGAAATTGGCTTCTGACAGAATCATAGTCTCAAAGATGAAAGGAACCTCAGAGACCATATAGTCCAATTGGATTTAAATACGAATCCTGAACAGGTGGCCAGTTTGCTTTGGCTTGGAGAACTTTAACTGATCCAGGTTCTACTCTCTGGGATGAAACAGAACAAGTTTCATTCATTTTCAGAGCCAAACCTTCAAATACTAGAAGATAATTTTCAGGTTCTACCCAATTTTTCTCTAAGCTAAAAATACCCAGGTTCTTTGGGGAATTTTCCTCCTAAAATGGGGTGTATAGAATTAGATGCCAGATGTAGTAGCCACACTCATATTCTTGACTAGTGGATGCTGGGATACACTGAAGTCTTAGAGATGACTTGACCTTATCCAAAGGTCCTACTCCTGTCCTACCCCTATTTTATCCCAGGGTTTCTACCACGGTTGAATTGAGCCTGCCATAATCATTTAGTATGGGATCTTTTAATGAAGAAAGATAGCCCATTTGAAAGGAAAATCTCACAAAGCCCATTCTTTCAACATTTAAACACTGAGACTGAAAAATGTCTTGTCTCAAAAGTGACAGATTCAATAGCTGCTAATCCTGAACTTTCCCCAGAATTAAGAATTAGAAAACTTTGATTAGGATGGGAAGCACACACATCCTGTGTCAAAATAGCTTTATCTCAAGATGTTGTTTGTGCCCAATTCTCACAAAAGTGCTACAAATACATAAAAATTGGCATATGTTAAATCAAAATAAACTTTATTTCAGAAAGTCACTTTAAGTTTGTGGTAATATAATTAAGCCTTATTAATATGTTGTTTATTTAACAGATTAAAAATGCATAAGGAGCTTGTCCCATTCATCTTAATTAGACAATATGCTTGTCACAATTATTTGCTTTATATTTTCATTTTCCATGAACATTTGGAGGGTATCCATTGATTCTATTAGAATAGACTTTCCCCTTGGTTTGTAATGGCTGTGATCTCAATGCCATGACCCCCTGGAGATTCCACCCAGCATTTCTGCGTTGTCACTGCCAACTGTCCACAGTCACAGCAGCCCTCCGGGGCAAATCAGCCACTGAGCAGAGTGAATATCCAGACTTGGTGGCCGTGGCCTCCTGAGATACCGTGGAACTCAGCACCCACATCCAAATCCTGCTTCTGCAGCTTTCTCCTGATATTAAAGAATGTCATGGGCTAGAATCGTGGACTAGTGAAAGGGACCTTGAGCTTATTTAGTTGTAGCTATTCATTTTACAGCTAGGGAAACTGAGACCCAGGCAGAAACAGTAAGTTGTTAAGGATTATAAAACTAGTATCCAAACCCAGATTTTCTTATACCCAGTCCCAGGCTTATATTACACTGTTTAATGAAGTTTAAATCAAGTACAGTATATATACCTCCCTTTGAGTTTCTCCCCAAAATTGCATTGGTACCTGAGGGTTTGGTCTCTTGGCTATTCACTTAGGTTTTAAGGTACCTGTGAGTTTTCACTCTTAAAACAAAACTTACATTTCAGCTTTTCCTTCAGAGTCAGCAAATAAACACCATTGTCTCAAGGCAATGGATTTTACTTACATGGCAGAGCAAAAACAATGGCTACAAAATATTCCCACCATAAACATCCCAAGGCACCCTCGCTCACAAATACATATAGCATCGGTGAGAAGAGTGGGCAGAGAGAGAGTGCAAAGATAATGGTCACATATGTGCTATGGGCAATAGGAGAAGAGAAGAAATTGTCTCTGTCTGTCTCTCCCTCTCTCCCTCCCTTCCTCCATCCCGCCTTTTCTGTCTCTGTCTCCATCTGTCTCCATCTCCTTCTTCTTCTTCTTCTTCCTTCTTCTTCTTCTTCTTCTTCTTCTTCTTCTTCTTCTTCTTCTTCTTCTTCTTCCTTCTTCTTCTTCTTCTTCTTCTTCTTCTTCTTCTTCTTCTTCTTCTTCTTCTTCTTCTTCTCTCTCTATCTCTCTGTCTTTCTCTCTTTCTCTCTTTCTTGTACAAAGAATCATAAATCAAATGGGATCTTATTCTTTGTGAAGTTCCCCCTTCTCAGAGCCATCAGGCCATTGTTAGTGAGCACCAGATCCTGTTTGAAAGAGGAAGGATCTCAAAAGTTTCATCAATGTGATCCTAGAATCTCACCTTCTACCCCACAATTGGAAATTCCTGGGCAGCATCAGCCTTAGAATTGTCTCATGAGTAAATGAGTTTAAGAATTCAGAGATTAAATGTCCTGGTGAGTCTGGGGGATCTCCTGATCTTAGAGATCTTAGACAAAGAAGATCATCCATATAGTGCCTGTAAAGTCTACCCGGAAAGCAAACCTCCAGCTGTTGGGACAATGCAGCTCCTTTAAGATGGGGGCTGCTAATTTAGCAGCCTACCATATATGTGTATATGCTTAGAAAGCCTAAAGCATCAGTATATCTTCATGGGATTACAACTGAACTCCAGATGGAAAAGTAGTTAACTGGGAAGTCAAAGGAGCAACCACAAATTCTCTCCGAATGCTTTATATGTTTTCATATTTGTTCACGTGCACCTTTGTGTCATTTGCCTTTTTAACATGATTTTCAGGATGAAATAAAAATTGCTTCAGCCTAGATTTTCGTTTTCTACCTCGAATGCATCTAAGAGAATCATGGACCTGTTAAACACATTTCAGGAAAATGTATTATGCCATATATTTAGAAGCAACCCAAATGGGAACAAACACTGATTTCTGAGGGGGATGGGGAGCCATCGGGATTCGACTTAGGACCTGTGAGCCCAGAATCTAGGAATAGACAGGAGATTCCCTGACCCATAAGTTATAACCATTATATATATATTAAAATCTAGTCATACTCCAGTGCAGTATCATGAACAAGAGATGACTGTATTCTTGAAGGCGATTTCCATAAAAAGCAAAGTTTCAGGTACGGTTACATGGGAAGAATGATAGTTTATATTTATCTAGTGCTTTCAGGTTTTTGAAGCATTTTCCTTCAGTAGTACAGGCTTTGTGTTTACTCTCACACCTCCCAGAAACACTAAGAGTTCAGATCTCCAAAAAGTCACTAGCTAGTCCTCTCCTCAGGACTGGGGATTCTATGAGTCCCTATCCATTGTGTCCCTTAATAAATTTAATCACTTAATATTTTAATTAATTAATTGTTAATTAACATAAACTTGAACAGCTAGGTAAATCACTGGAAAGAGTGATTCTCAGCAGTTAGGAAATCTCATCATCCTGGGTTCAAACCTAACTATCTGTGTAATCCTGTGCAAGTCATTTAACTCTGCTAGCCTCAGTCTGATCATCTGTAAAAACTAACTAGAAAAGGAAATGAAAAATGACAAAGTATCTTTGGCAAGAAAACCCCAAATAGGGTCATAAAGAGTTGGACACAGTTAAAGAACAACAACATACACTATCTTCCGGAAAAAAAAAAAATATATATATATATATATATATATATATATATATATATATATATATATATATATATATATATATATTTCCTGAGAAGGTATATCAGGAACTTGATTATGCATTTGATTGATTAAATAAAAGTGCCTGAGAATTTTTCAAACATATTTTACATCTTCAATTAATTTATTTTGTGACTTAGAACCACAAGATAATAATATCGGAGCCCAAACATCTTAATAGTTACATTACTTGGCATGGAAGTGACTGACGTATGGTGTAATGCCAGCCTTCTGTCTTTGATTGCAATAAGGTAGACCCTCATCCTTATACTTAAAATAATTCTATAAGATATCTTGTACAAGAAATAGCATTCCCATTTTACAGATGGGAAAGGTGAGATCATAAGAGATTAATTGAATTCCAAAAGCATTTATTAAAGACTCACTCTATATAAAACACTATGCTAGGCTCTGGAAATACCAAGGCAAGATTAGAAACAACTTGTCAGGGTACTATTAGTAAATGGCTGAGGTAGCATTTGAACAAGTCTCTCTTTATTCCAAGCCCAGCACTCTCTCCACCAAGCCATGCTGATCTTAGCTGGTTTTTAAAAAACCTTTGAGCATATTGTCACCTAGGACAAGTCTAGCAGAGGACGGACCAACAGGTGCTGATTTTTTTGTCTCACTAATAGATTAACCTGTTTCTTAAGAAACGGATGCATTTTTAGAAGGATCCCCATCGGTACGAAATTATAGATTTTTGAATTCTTAAAGTGAGTAGAGAGAGAGGGAGAACGCGCTGGTCTATGGCACATATCTGTAAGGAGCTGTGGGATTGAGAACAAAGGCACGCTAAACAAACAAAGAGATGGCTTTCTAATAGATATCCCTCCTGCCTCAAGTCTTTAATAGAATCCATTAATATCCATCGAGTGCTCCTGGAAAATGAAAATATAAAGCTATTGTGCATGTACATGTGGCAACTTAATGAGCCGGCTTTTCCCAGGGAAGCAGTAATTCACTAAATGGTCCCTGAGTGTCCCGAGCAAGTTAAAGCAGCTTCCAAAATTGCCTCTACTTACTCCCAGGGAGTCATTTGCCCAAGTGGAGGCTGCATCCTAGAGTTCCCACGTGCCTACTGTGTAATACTCATCTGGACACCACTTAGACCAAATACCTGCCCTCTAGGAGTTTACCTTGTTAGTTGCTGCTGTTCCATCATTTTTTCAGCCATATCCAAGTCATCGGGATCCATTTGGAGTTTTCTTGGCAAAGATGCCGGAGAGATTTGCCATTTCCTCCTACATATATATATATATTTACAGAAACTGAAGCAAACAGAATGAAGTAATTTGTCCAGGGTCACACAGCTAGGAAATGTCTGAAAGCAGATTTGAACTCAGGAAAATGAGTTTTTTTCTAACTCTAAACCTCTTTTCAAAACTCTACCTAGCAATTCTGGCTACTCTAATCTATATAAGGCACTCTGTCTAGAAGAAAGGTTTCAACAAAAATTAGAAGGAAAATATACCCCAGATTACCTGGGACAGAATAATTGAAAACTTCAAAATACTGATTTTCTTTTTCTTCTTGGTGCACCAGTTTTAGGAGAAAAAGGCAAACTCAAGAAAACCCATTTTTATTGAGCCCCTTCATTTTGCATTATTCCAGTTAGTTGCTAATGCCTTTAAAAATTTTGCATTTATTTTTTGGAGTCCTCAAGAGAACGTAAACTCCTTGAAAGCTCCTTGGAACTCCTTTTCATTTCTTGCACACAGTAGGCACCTAATATATGCTTGTTAAAGTGAATTAATGCATAATTATTTTCTAAGTGTTCTGCAAATTTTAACGGGAAAAGCAAAAACTTTCCTCCAAGTGGGGTTAGCAATGTGAAATATCAAACCAAGGTCTCTCACGTGTTTAAGTGGGTATATATCTAAACACATGTCAATATATTTGGACATATGTCAAATTTTTTTTTAAGGTACCAGGTAGATTAATGGTCAACCAAACTAAAGAGAAATAGAAACAAGAATGGAGGACAGTTGCTGAAAATGTTCAATTAGGACATTAGGTGTGTCTTGTAGGAGGAACAGCAAAGGGATCAAGGTTATTGGTTCACAGAGAGAGTATGGTATAAGAAGGCTAGAAAGGTGGGAGGTAGAGTACGGGGAGTTCCCTATATCAGTGAAATCACAGCTCCCAACAAATTAAAAGAGAAATGATTTCCTTGTTGATTCTCTATGTACTTGTTACAAAAGTCTCAGTACAATTTTAAGCCTTAATCCCCAGAAATTATAGTTAGACTCATGGGACACCTTATACACTAAGTCATAGAATACCATGATTTCAGAAAAAATCAAAACTGTACATCATCCAAAAAGCAATGAAGAAAATGTTTGGTGATTAAGCTAGACCGTAACATATATCAGTGATGCTTTAGATGTAACATGTAGTATAGCAGCCTTCCAAGAGGGCAGATTTGACCAGAAAAGAAGGTGGGTCAAGCCTATCGATAAAGTGAAGGGTTAAATATCATCAATCTCATATTTTGCTTGGGACCACAAAATAAAAAAAAAAAATTCTGGATGAAATTCTCCAGTGTGTGAGGGTATGTGTGGAGGAATCCATTGAAGGTTCTATTTGGACACAGACTAAAATAAGATGGGGCCAGAGAATAGGGTGATGTGATTTGTAGTGTCATCTCAGGGGAGGGAGTGCCCAGATCAATGAGATTGTGCAGTTATAGAATTATAATATAAGATTAAAATGGGCAGGATGGCTTGTGAGAAGTAGGGGAGGGAAGGGACAAGGAGAGGATCTAGAGATAAAGAGACCAATTAATAGACTATTCCAGCAATCCAGTTATGAGGTGATGAGAAAAATCAAATCAAAATGAAGGGAGGATATTTTCATATTGGGGATTTATCAAAGCCTAATGACTTTGAAGGGATAGGTCTTGGGCTCAGTATATATTCATATCAACTTTCTAGAGCTTCCACATTACATCCACGGGATTGAATAATGGTCATTGTTCTAGATAACAGTAGCCATGAGGTACAACAATATCCTGAAAAGCAAAAGAGAAATTAAGTTGTGCTTAATACTGCAGTCTATTTGCTGAGGCTGGAAAATGAGGTATTTCACAAAGCTCCCTAGAGTTTGAGGGGTTGAAATATGAAGAGCTTCTACATATAAAATCAACATTTTAGTCCACGATCGCAGGCTATTTCCTAAGCCTGATCCCAATCAAGGTTTTGTTGTATGAAGCTGATGGCAAAATTTCATTTGGAGGTGTTTATATCCACCCCCTGACGTTATTTACAAACTTCTGACTTCTTCTTCTTTAACTCCTATGTCCATTAGCACAGAGGCCTTGCTAAACTCTAAAAATAGCTTCAGTTTCCTCATCTGTAAAATGGGAGCAATATTACTTTTCGTGTCTGGCTCACAGAAGTATTCTGGGAAAAATATTTTATAGAGCTTTAAGAGCTATAGAAATGTGATTGAATGAATAGCATTATTCCTAGAGTATACAGGATTCAAAGAACAAAATGTCCCCTTCTAAAGAACCAGGATAAGGGAGAGAATCTTCCTCTCTCTCACATGACAAACATTTTGCAGTAGGTCTCGTATGTATTCAACTCAAAGGGCACCTTAGCTCTGTTTCTTATTGGATTTATACAATATGTGAGTAAGCTGATATTTTTTATACTGATCAAAATATCCCCAAGGAAATGTTTGATGATAATGTCTCAGTGATGTCTTAGAAGCGATTCTCGTTCAGAAATGATAGAACTAAATGTCTTCTGGGGTTCCATATAAAACTCTGTTTATCTATCTATCTACTTACCTCTATCTAACCAATATATATTAGTACAATTTTCCCCTAAAGATGATAGAAGGGAGAGACTGAGCTCTTTACTAAAGTCAGAGATTCTGGAGTTAGTAGTAATTCTGCCATCAATGGATGTGTTTTTGTGACCTTGGGGTTGCCCACCCTGAAACTTTCCCTAACTGCTGCACTTGAAAGTAACTGCAGTGACACTCTATTGAATTTTGTCCTTGAAGGTACTTGGTAGATTGACTCATTAATAATTAGAGAGCTTTGAAAATGCAAGATGATGTCCTGAATAAATGGCTGGAAAAGGCATTTATAATCTAGTGAGATTTGAGAATGGGCTCATTTTTAAGGATAATTTGATCTAAGGAGGGGTATACGTAAGAAGTGACATAAAAGCTAGCACCAGGAGATATATGATTGAAAAATAAAACTCTGTGGACCACTCAGAAAGAAAGAGGATATCAGAGAGATTGACCTAGTGTAACACATCCCAAAGACTTAGAGTGAAACATGCTGAGTGGGCCCCACATAGAAGATTTGGGGATCACCTAGACTAGAATCTGATAGAGTCACAAGGGAGAGATGAATTCAATCTGGATCATTGGATCCATTCAAGTATTGCTTTAATTAAGACCAAGTTTTGTAAGATAGATAAATAGACAGACAGATAGAGAGATTTTCTTTCTATTTTGACTATAAGAAGCAGAATAATTTGATACTATGATGATTAATACTGACCTCAAGCCTATATAGATAACCTACATATATGGTACTGTCCAAGATATTAATTTGCTTTTTCAAAGGATAGGATCAATACAGTTATGCTGAGGGTAAATATTCCGTTTCCTCCTTCTTCTTCTGCTGTTATTATTACTACTTATTACTACTACACTTACTATTGCCACCATTACCACCATCCCTACCACTACTATTACTACCACCACCACCACCATTACTACTACTACTATTACTATTACTACTACAATCTAGTATTTACATAACATGTTTAAGTTATTTAAAGTACTTTACAAATATGATCTCATTTATTACAACTTTGGGAGGAAGATGCTATTAGCACCCACGTTTTATAGATAAAAAAACAAGAAGACAAAAGTTGAATCTAAATAGTTAAGGCCAGATGGGAACTTAGCTCTTCCTGGCTTCAGATCCAGTACTTTATCCTCTGAGGTATCTAGCATCCTAAGAAGAAGTGACTTATATGCTGACCTCCAAAGAGTGCATGACACAGATTATATTAAAATTTTTCCTAGTCTTCATCCTTTTCAGCCTTTTCAGTATTTATCACTATTGTGTCATCCTTACTCCCGGCTATATTCTCCTCTCTGCATCCTCATGTCACTATTCCTTCTTGTTTTCTTCCCACTTTTAAAGACTACTCCTTATCAATGTTCTTTTCTGGATCATTTTCCATATCATCTCTCCATCTGCGATATTACCCACAAGTCTCTATCCTATATCCTCTTCTGTTCTGCTTCTTCACACTTTCACTGGGTGACCCCATCAGTTGCTCTAAGCTTAATTATTATGTCTATGAAGATTACCGATATAGGCATTCAGTCTACCACCCAGCACTCAAATCTTGTGTCACAACCATGGAACCCAATGAGTTCTTATGTTGTGATCCTCTAAAAATAGAATAACCTGAGAATTTGGAGCAATTGTCTTCTTTGGACCTCAATTTTCACGCACACACACACGTGTGGGTCTACACATAGATTTCTACAAAATGAAGAGATTGAACTAGATGAAAGGCATCACGGTACAATGAAAAGCATACAAACATTTTGATTTGAAGGCTTTTGGAGTCCCTTCCATCCACAAATTTATGAGCCTGTGATCCTGCGATCTCTAAGGTCTCTATCAGGTCCAATATCCTATGACTTTATTCTGAGAGTCTATAAACTTAGACATATGGGAGTGAGAGGGTAGAAAGAGAAATTGTGTAAATTAAGCAAATGATAAATACCATATATCCAGAAGGTAGTTTAGCCCATTTTTATAGTTGAACTTTACCACTTTACTCAAAGTGACATCCCAACTAACCTTAAAATAACTGTGAGGATGAAGCTGAAACAAAGTGTTTTCAGTAATGATTAAACTTAAGGTTTATCTTGTGCTGTTTAGAAATGAGGTGGATTAGTTCATTGCTCCCCTGGAAGTCAGGCATCTGATAGCAGTACATCTTCTGAGTTACTGCATTAAGATCTTGTAAATCTCCTTCCAACCCCGACTGCAAATAATTCATCGATGAAGAACGAGAGGACCCGAGTGTAGTAAAGTGGAATAGTAACCATCATCTGAATGGCCGTGGGCAGGAAGAAGTAAATCACAGGTAGACAAACAGCCGAGACAAGATCTGAATGGGTTAAGAGAGGTTAATCAAAGTGTGGTCCCACTCCGAGGAGAAAGAAGGAAGCGGAGAATCACCGATGGGCCCCAGAGAAATGCAAAAGATAGGGAACGAGGAAAAATAAATAATTCTGGGAAGAGCACACCGGGGAAAAGAAGGCGAAGCTTTTGTTGTCTTTCAAGGGGTAGAATCACTATAACAAAAGCAAAGTAATGGAAAACAACATTGCCCTTCACGCTGACTCCTTTAATTTCCCCTACATTCTTCCACCACTTTCTTGCCTTGTCTTTCATTCGAGTCTTTCTCTTTCTCTTTTTTTTATTTTCTAGCTTCCAATCACATTGTAATAACCTTGACCGCAAACCTATCTTTAAAAAAGATCTGACTTCCCATTTAACCCAGAAGTTTACTTTTTTTTTCAGACTGATCAGTTTAATAGAATGTGAGGTACCTATGTTGTTCAGATTAGAAGAAGCTTTGTGTTGTAATCGGTATTAATGTCAATCGACCTTTAAGCAAATACAATTTCTCATTTTTTTCCTGGAATTCAGTTGTTTTCAGGTGTTTTTTCCCCCAAATACCAGTTAAACATGTCTCGTTGTTAATTAAGAAGGTTTCATATGGATCCCATGTAACTCGAAACAGCAGATGTGCATACTACAAAATAAAACAGGCATAAATTGTATGAGCATTCAAGCCACAAATGTTACAAACAGACCCAAGAAAAGCAATTTAGATCAAAAAAGCGGATTAATTTTAGATGCTTTTAGCAACTGAAATGGTAGCAACCGAAATATTATATCAGCATATGATAACTTAAAGGAATTATATTATATCATTCATTTCTGTTTGATGGCTCTAGCGATGCTCATCTAAACTTAGAGATATGCTTCCAAACGCCATGCTATGAAATAGGATATAAATGGCAAAATCAACTCTTATTCAAGTTCTGTAATTTTGAAGAACCATACCTAATTAGCAGTGGAGAAGAAAACAGCCAAAGAAAATCACTGTAAGTAATGTATATGCAATTCACTACTCTTCAGTCTGAATAAGATGATGACTGAAGATAGACCCAATATCCCAATTAATGGAGTCATCTGTGGATCAGTAGATGAAACAGCTATTCGGTAATTAAAAATTCAATGATATAGAGGGGGGTCCCTTAGAAAAAGCTATTCTGCAGAATATCAGAATTTGATAAAATATAGAAACCAGGTTTCCAAGTCAAAAGTTGATCTAAGTCAATTTTATGTTCAAATAATAATATATATATTTTTCTAATCATTGCTTTAATCATGTAATCTGAAATGGAAATGTCTAGTTCCTAGATAAGAGGTAATGTAATATATAAAAGGATGCCCTTTTCTCTGACATACGTAGGCCATATGATTATGGGCAATTAAATAGAGCTCTTCGTAGTCCCATGTAATTTTTCGAGATTGGAAATTAAATTTGGGTTGCTATCAGTGAATCATGCTGGAAATGTATTACAATCTTGAAATCAGAGGTCCATACATATATATGGGAGCAATGGGTGGAAGTCACAAAGAGGGCAAATTTAGACTGGATACCCAAAGATGAAAATGAAAGTTTCTTGTAAGGTTGTTTTGTGCAAGACTATGTTTATCTCTATGTCTATATATGTATTATGTATATATACATAATTAAATTTCTGTTGCTATCAATGAAGGGAGTTTCCACATTGGAAATGTAGAAGATGAAGACAGAGATCCATATATATGCATATTCATATATAGATAGATAGATAGATAGATGAAAATAACAATTTCTTATAGGGTTGTTTTGGGCATGGCTATATCTCTGTGTCTATGTATGTACTATGTGTATAAATACATGCACACATCACAGATGCACACATGTACACACATGTGCATATGAATACACACATTCATGTGTATCTGTATGTAAATACATGAGCTTATTATTTCATTGATATAGGTGAGGGAACTTTTGAATGAACATACTTCTTCCACCAATTCAGGTCAGCACCTTCTTTGTGACTTAAAAAACGCCTGGGACATTGAGAGATTATTTACTATGTAAAATCATCCAGTGGGGGATTTATATATATATATATATATATATATATATATATATATATAGGTGAAAATGACAATTTCTTATATGATTATTTTGTGCATGACTATGTTTACCTATTCAGTATTACTGAATACACACACACACACATATAAATATATATATATATATATAGAGAGAGAGAGAGAGAGAGAGAGACAGAGACAGAGACAGAGACAAAGAGACAGAGAGAGAAACACACATACACACACAGAGAAAGAAAGAGGGGGGGGGGCTGGAACCCAGATAAATATGTAAGTATATGCATTATTGAAGAGTTTGAAAATAGGATTGTATCTTGAGGCTTTCTAGCCACTGAGCTTTCCTGTCTGTGTACTGAAAGCAATTTTAATCTGAAAAATTCCCTCGCATAGAGAATCCAGGTAATTTAATTACTCATACCTTTCAGAAGGAGTGCTTGGTCTTGTCTCTTCTTAAAGAGAAAGCTGAGACTCCACAAATCATTGGAGTTGACAAAAGTACATAGAAAGCACGCCCCTACCTAGCATGCTGGACTCAAGAATTAAAGTTGCTCCAGCTGCAGATTCTAAATCTTGGCAGAATCCACCAATATATCTTAGACAGAAATATGACGCCATAAAAGTACAAGAATATAGCTGCTAAAACCCTATTCTGCCTCAGTCAAAATGCCAGCTTTTTTTTCTAAAACACTGGTTTTCTCTTCAGTATTCATGGAACAGAAAGTGATCAGACCTCACTGCAACAGTCAGGTACAGATTCAATAATGATCTTTATTTCTCCTTCTTTCATAAAGTACATCATAATTTTTAGGTTCTTGAAACACATGACACTGCCAGGTCCATTCTTCAAAATGATGACAGCAGAATGGTCCGTGCAGTTGTTCTGGAGGGAGAACTAACTTCCTGCACAAGTTAGATGTCCTGGTTTCACACTGGATCCTTGCAAGTACACTGTTGTTACTGCAGACTTAATATTCCTAACTAATCCTTCAAAAACATGACATCGAATGAAATATCATTATGGCTTAGTTTCATGATATATGTGATGACTGGACAAGCACCTAGATGCAATTTTCCAGTGTTCATGTTGTGTTTGAAGAGGAGATATTAATGAGTTGATCTGGGTAACTTTATGTGGCTATACCTGAAGAAATTAGCATGTCATAGTGGATATAGCATGAAATTGAATCTTGGACTGTACCCATTAGATAATTGCAGGCAAGTAACTTGTTAGAATTTCCATTGCCTCATCTGAAAAATGGGCACAATAATTTCTGAGATTTCAGAAGGGAAATTCCAAGCTGAAATGATCTTCCTTTAAGAGATTTTTTGGTTCATATTCTAGTTATATTTTGTGAAATTGCTTGATTCTGTTTCTTGGGTAAAGTGCCTTCCAATCATTTAGGTTCTATTCAATCCTTAACACTTTTGAATCAGCAGTAAAATTCATACAACAACAACAACAAGCTTTCAGGTTTCAAAAATGACAGTGTTACTCATGACTTGAATATTGGCCTTTGAAGCAGGAAGTCTTGAGTTCATATCACATTTCTAAAACTCATAAACTTCATAGACTATAGGCAAATCTGACTCAGTTTCCCCAAGTTTAAAAAAGAAAAACCATACTTGTGGTACATCTCTTAAGAGGTTATTTGCTTTCTAAACCTTAAGAAGATGCCGTTTTTCATTTGACTGACAGAAAAACCCATTCACAGTAATTGACTTTGCTCTAGCACGGAAAAGATCGCAAAACACTTTATGCCAAAGAGGAAAGAGTTAACCAGAAGCCTCAGAAGGGAAGATTTGTCCAACTCAAATTTTCATTCTGCAATCTCAGCTGTTTTGTGCAAAAAAGAAACTTAATTATGACATTTCAATATTGAAAATAAAATTAGTTTGAATTTTATTCCACACTCTTGAAAGGAAATTATGTTCCATTTTTAACTAAGCAAGACAACTGTCGATTCATCTGTAGAGTGATAGCTAGTGTTATTTTTATGAACATCTAAGTATGGAGAAGGCCTCTTCAGGGCCTTCTGTTCTTATGGGTGCAACTTGGCATTCAAAGCTCATGTTTGCTCAAGCTTATGTGGACACCTGACTGTGCCACAGCTCAGACTACGCCAACCACCACCCATGTGCTCAGACTTTTAAATGACAATAAATATAGTAAATTATAGCACTACATCCTGGCATTTTTACTCATACTCA